>NC_136009.1:29689330-29802048 GCF_048128805.1 Centroberyx gerrardi
ACTAGCTCCCCCTCCTCTTCCTCCTCTCCTCTCCTCTCCCTCCTCATCTCCTCTCCTCCTCCTCTCCTCTCCCTCCTCATCTCCTCTCCTCTCCCTCCTCCTCCTCTCCTCTCCCTCCTCCTCCTCCTCTCCACATCACTGACTCTGTCCTACATCCCTCTACCTTCCCTGAGGATACACCCCCACTCTCCGTCTATGTCTCTCTCTCTCTCTCTCTCTCTCCCCCTCGTTTCAGCGTTTCAGTCCTCCTCGTTTCCGATGAGTCATGTGACCGACCAACCTCTCTCTCTCTCTCTGTCTCTCCCTCTCTCTCTCTCTCTCTCTCTCTCTCTGTCTGTCTCTCCCCCTCTCTCTCTCTCTCTCTCTGTCTCTCTCTCTGTAGCAGTAGTGAATGTCTCTCTACCATCAGTCTCAGTGAGCAGTGTTCTGACAGGCAGCCTTCAGCCAGAGGAGCCCACACACACACACACACATACATGCACACACACATACACATGCACATACATGCACACACACAAACCGGCCCTCCCACCCCCTCCCCCCTCCCCCCTCCCCCTTCTCCCCAGCGACCAATCACACCCCCACAGAGGACAGCTTAACACACACACTCAAAACACACACACATTAGCTTCCTCCCCTCTCTCTCTCTCTCTCACACACACTCGCTCGTCCCGGCTCTCGTCACTCTGTCAGTGTGTACTGACCGTCGCTGGAGAGAGAGAGAGAGCGCGAGAAAGAGAGAGAGAGAGCAGGAGCGCAACAGGGAGAGGAGGAAAACGAGGGAGAGAGGAGTCGAGGCGAGCGCCCGAGAGGAGGTCAAGAGGGAGAGGAATATATTCTAACGGAAGAAGGAGGAGGAAGAGGAGGAGGAGGAGGAGGGGTCGGTGAAGAGGAGGAGGAGGAGGAGTGGGGTGGGGGGGGGGGTCTCCCTGGATGAAGGAAGAGCTCTGGGAGTCGTTTCCTCCCCGCCGCGATGGAGCGACGCGAGGAATGAGGGCGGATGGTGAGAGCAGGGAGCAGCAGCAGCAGTGCAGGAGGAGGAGGAGGCGGAGGTGGAGGAGGAGAAGGTGCAGGAGCAGGAGGAGGCGCGGGGGGAGCCGGGCGGCGCGGCCGGAGCCGGCACCGCTCCCGCAGGAGGCGCCTGTCGGCCAACTGCCCCAGCGCCGACAAGATGTCCCCCGGCGGGAAGAACGTGGAGTGCTTCTCGCCCATGCTCTGCCACTGCAAGGTGGCCTGCACCAACAGCACCATCTCCCTCATGTTCGGCTGCAAGGTAACCGGCCTCACACCCAGACTTCCTCAAAGTTGGGCTTTTCACGTGGGCTGGTGCATGCTGGGGGATGCGCGGTCACATCGAGGTGAGGGGGGCGGAGGGCGGTTTAGATTGTTCGTAAAAGTGCTAGAAACCGGAAATAAAGCAGAAATCCAGACTGTGTCGGCGTGTCGGAGGCGGCGGCGCCCACACAGCCTCACAACATGACGAGGAAACTCAGGCTTTTTGGGTGACTTCAAACCCTATTAACACTTTAAGCAAACTATTCCATTAATCTGATTATGGAAACGTCCCGACTGACCCGCCGTCCAACAATAAGATCATTCTTGAATCTTCACTTTCCCGGACCGGCACTTTTGTACTTGTGTTAAACATCTAGAAGGACGAAGCTCGGTGTAGATGTTTAATTTGTGTTTAGGAAAATTACTGTCTATAAACGTTCTTTCAGCCGTCTCAAGCAACATATTGCCAAACTTCCTCCTGCTCTCTATAGCTCACTGTTACCCATATAGATTTAGATGTAGAGCTGCCAGTGTACAGATTGCAGGCAGTGTTTCCCTCCTACACAGTGTTACAGTGGAGGATATGAAGCCTCTCTGTTGCCTTCAGCAGTGATGCTCACTACCAGAACATGGGACATTATAGCTACAATAAAATGCACCTCTTAAATACAAAGAAGTGCAGTCTCAATGCTTAGAATTGGCATTTTTCTTATGTGAATTATCCAAAGAAAAACATTTTTAGGTCTGCAGCCTAACCTAGAACCAGAACTGAGAACAGAACAGGGATGCATGTGGAACAGAAACTTAATTTTAACAAAAGCAGAAATACAAACTGTGCGGGTCAGACAGAAAAACATAAACCCTCAACACAGAGAACAAACAAAATCCAAATCACATTCTAGTTGGTTTGTGGCGCTGAGTCGTTCGCACGGTGCCTGTCAGACGACCGCTGAGGGGGAAAAACCCACGAGCCGCGCGTCACCGAGAGCCTGTGTTTACCGTTTCGCCCCGGCGCGACGCGATAGGCCGCCCCCAGCCGCCCGTCAGCCCCGCTTCAGCGCACCGGCCAATCGGACGGCCCGGTCGGGGCGGCGCTGGGCCGCGATTGGCCGGCGGAGAGCGTCAGCGGCAGGCCGGTGGGCACGTGCATGTGTGGCCGACATGTGCTGTGCAGGGAAACACCGCCGCAGCGGCTGAGACACACGGCACATCAGCCTCCGTACACACTGCACACAGCAGAGCTACCAGCTGTGTGGAAGCAGAGTCACCGTGTCGCCGCTGCTGCTCTGCCTCCAATCTCACAAGATGATTTTCACTTGTTTTATGGCGTTTGAGATTTTAATACCAAAAAAACGAGTTCTATGTTGATTTTGCCTGAGATGGTTGAAAGAAAATACTGACAGTCTGATAATAAGCTTCCTACAGAGAAGATGAGGGTTGACTCTGTGCGTTTACATGCAAATAAACAGTCTGATCTGAACCTGATGGCTGGATGTAAACGCTGTAGTCTGGGAGTGAGGTGTGAGCAGAACCAATGAGATTCCTGCTCAGTCTTTCCCATTTGTTTGTCCACAGAAACACCTTTGCATGAGGAAATTTGATTGTTTTTTTTAATTTATTTAATTGTGCACACGGCAAAAAGGTCAGAGGTCGTCGACCCGGATGCAGCGGCGATGAGTTTGTTTACACACGACAAACATGGCGGCTGTGCGTTTTGTATGAATGCTTTACCTGATCCTTCAGATTTCTGGACCGGCACTTGAAGCGTCTGTACATGTTTAATGTGGATTTATGGATGTCACACTCCATAAATGTTGTTTCATCCATCATGTATTCAGACTTACTTCAGCTCTATATAACTCTTTTACCCACATAGATTTAGTCTGAGTTGCCACTCCTCAGCTTGTTGAAGGCTTTATTGTCCAGTTACACAGCCTTGTATACATGTAGTGTGTGTGCCTCATGCGATGGATACCGGGGGAATCGACCCTTCCTCTCTACATCTACCTTCGTCTCTTCTCATCTTCATTGGCTCTGTGTAAACTCTATTTTAGAAAAGTGCTATACAAGGCTGAGGTACGCAAGTCCGTCTGCAGGTCACTTTTCTCTATCTCGGTCTGTTTTGACTCTGACTTGTCTCTGTTGGAAGTTGACTCGAGTTTTTTCTGCCTAGCTAAAAATTTGCACAGCACAGTACGTTTTTCTCCACCTGATCCAGCTTTGTTTGTTTTCTCCCCAGCACTGCAGACAGTTTAAGGGATTTTGTCTGAATATTGTATGGAACGGTCCTCAGACTTCTGTGCATTAATGCGTTGGATGTTGAAGAGTTTGGTACAAAGCTCCTGCAGGTCACATTTGGAAAGACATGTACACTGTTTATTGCCTGTTTTGGTCTTGAGAAGGACTTGGACTTGACTTGGTCTTGGTCCTGATTTGGTCTCGATCCCCTTTGGACTTGGTCTTGGAATTGACTTGGACTTGGCTGAATTGATCTTTACTGCAGCCTTGGTGTTATACACATTAAGTTATTTTTATTCTACCATTCAGCTCAGTATCGCACAGTTCACTGCCAGTTTTTGAGTTCATCACTCTACACATCCAGTCTTCAAAGAAAGCTGTTTGACTCTCAGATGAAACGGACATTTATTGAGCTATTTTATCTCTGCGTTGTGTCTGCAGACGCTTCAGCTGGAATTCACTTGTTAACCCTGACAGACAGTGAAAGAGAACTGATGCAGCATCCAGAGAAATGCTCCTTGACTATTGATCTGATTTCTTTATATCCATTTCATCTCTCAGTACTTAACAAAACAAAACAAAAGATTACATCCCTAAAGCAGATATTAATAGCTTCCCTGTGATGTCAGCAGAGTCGGTGTCACATTTTTCAAACGGTGTTGATGACGTTTTGGAATGAAACTCTCGTTTGACCTTTTCCCCCTGCTAAGACTGACAAACAGCCACACCGGCCCGGAGGGAATTACTGTACACCATCATATGGTCGGCTGGGTCGACCTCTGACCCCTCGCCACTGGAGCTGCTGGGATTAGGGCCGGCCTGTCTTCCCATGGATTGGGTTTTGATTGGTGTCCATTGTTAATCTGTGGGATTGGGAAGTCGACTCTTAAATCTTGGTGCAGCTAGACTCCGAGTCTGACTGGATCCACCTCAGTTTGTCAGATGGAACTCCGGTCTGGTTTTCCTGCTGCTGTATGTTCTGCAGTATGACAGTTTGATCGCAGTCTTAATTAAGTCCCATTGATCGGCTGATTGACTGCTTTCAGCGCCACAAACTCAATAGATTGTGCCGGAAGTTATCCGTCGTAGCGCCATAAAACATTTAGTGAGTTGTTGTCATTTGCGAACGTGGATATTTCTCTCAAAGATGAAGCCAAACTGACGTCTTTGAAAAGATCCCGGCCGCTTGGTCCTGACTGAGAACACATTCAGCCGGGGGAAGACTCTGTTTTTGAGTGAAATGCTCCTTTCCGACATCCCCGCCCCCCTTTCTGGCCGCTCATCTGGAATGATCCGATGTGCCAATTCAGAGTTTGTCGACCGCTGAGCTCCACGTGTCGAAACCAGAGCTCATCTCCATTCACCTCCACAGCTGACTGCACCGTTTACCATTTACTGACTGGAACAAAACGACCAAACCGCCGGACACAGACGAGTTTCATCTGGAGAGACAGAGAGTCCTCACGCAAAAAACTGAATTCTGGATAATCTATCTGGATAATCTTGAAATAAGCAAAGATAGGCCCACGCTCTGTTTCTCCTCATTTTATTTTTCTTTCTTTTAAAGAAAGTAAAGAAAGTACGGACTATCTCTGTTTATTTCAAGTTGGAGAGGGAAGAAATTTCAGGCCACAAGTCCACGAGAATATTTAGAGAATATGGCGGTGTTTCATTAAGATCACATTATCATGCATCAGCGATTGTCTTCAAAATGTCTCAGTTCCATAGTTTTGGTGATGTGTCTGCTGGTGTGATTTAAATATTTGGATTAATATGGTGGTACTGAATATGAAGAGTTTACAAAATACTATATATCCGTTTTACTGAAGTTTATAAATCAATAGCTCTATAATCTATAGGATCCAGTCTGTGAAACCAGCCTAAGACTTCAGTTGCCTCCTGTTCTTTAAAAAGTCGTCACTTTTCTGTCTTTTCTGCATTTCTTCATCAGCTCTCATTGTGAGAAGCAGGTTCATTAAGTGAATTTCGTTCTGTCCGAACACATCGGCTCCCTGTTAAAGGCTTTCTCTGTGTTGTTCAGGATCCCAGTTCTTCAGAAACAAGACTCCCATTTCTTTCACCATCAATTTTCATTTACAAAAGAGTGGTCAGGCCCTTGGTATTTTGTTGAAGGATATGATTAAGGAGGCATTCAGGGACATTTTTGCTCTGAAACACACCACACCAATTTTTAAAAACATACACCGCTCTTAGTATTTTGATCTTTATTGAGACAGAAGGGAAGCTGAGAGGAGAGACGAGAGATTTGATCCTCCCATTAATTTCTAATGGGAGATTACCGTTCCCTTCCTTTTTCCCCATCTTCCTTGTATTCCTCTTCAGCAGCACGTCCCTGAATCATCCAGAACCCCCTCCTCCTCCTCCTCCTCTTCCTCCTCCTCCTCCTGAACATCCTGCTACATCCGCTCGGTGGTGATGCTCCTATTTATAGCAGCTTTTGGCAGGCGGGAGTCGCCGCTGTGCCTCCGCCGGCCCGGCTCTCAGAGATGAAGAGGAGGAGGAGGAGGAGGAGGAGGAGGAGGAGGAGGAAGAGGCTCTCCAGGCTCTTCAGGCTGACAGTGTCATCACACTACTGGAAACCTCCCTGCCGCCTCCACGCTTATTCTCTCTCTCTCTCTCTCTCTACATTTACGTTTTAGTCGTTTAGCTGATGCTCTCATCCAGAGTGAGTGGGCAGGTTGTGGTTCAGTGTGTCTCATGGCTGCTGTGGGGATCGAACCTGTGACCGTCTGGTTACAGGACGCTCTCCCTGTTGGACAGGCTGCACCGCTGCCTTGCTCTTTTGTCTTTGTTTCTAGTGAATTTGTTCCCTTTCTTTGTGATTTAATATCTGGTGTTTGGTGAACACTTGAGTAAAGACATTTTTAGCACACATGGGCACAATGGGAATTGAACCCCTAACCCTGGCAGTCTTGCTTTACCCATATACCTACAGAGGGAATTGAACCTCTAACCCTGGCAGTCTTGATGCCTTGCTCTATCCAATGAGCTAGCGAGGGAATTGAACCCCTTGGTCTTGGTGCCTTGCTCTACAGCTACAGAGGGAATTGAACCCCTAACCCTGGCAGTCTTAGTGCCTTGCTTTATCCAATTAACTACAAAGGGAATTGAACCCCTTGGTCTTGTGCCTTGCTCTACAGCTACAGAGGGAATTGAACCCCTAACCCTGGCAGTCTTAGTGCCTTGCTCTACAGCTACAGAGAGAATTGAACCCCTAACCCTGGCAGTCACAGTGCCTTGCTCTATCCATAGAGCTACAGAGGGATTTGAACCCCTAACCCTGGCAGGCTCGGTGCCTTGCTCTACCCATAGAGCTACAGAGGGAATTGAACCCCTAACCCTGGCAGGCTCGGTGCCTTGCTCCACAGCTACAGAGGGAATTGAACCCCTAACCTCGGCAGGCTCGGTGCCTTGCTCTACAGCTACAGAGGGAATTGAACCCCTAACCCCGGCAGGCTCGGTGCCTTGCTCTACAGCCACAGAGGGAATTGAACCCCTGACCCGGCAGGCTCGGTGCCTTGCTCTACAGCTACAGAGGGAATTGAGCCCCTAACCCCGGCAGGCTCGGTGCCTTGCTCTACAGCTACAGAGGGAATTGAACCCCTAACCCCGGCAGGCTTGGTGCCTTGCTCCACAGTGAGGACCACTGCCAGTTTTCCAGGCTTTGTGTTCTGGTTGTTTTTCCTCTCAGTGTCGTGACGGCGGCGTTCGC
Source organism: Centroberyx gerrardi (assembly GCF_048128805.1). Lineage (NCBI taxonomy): Eukaryota > Metazoa > Chordata > Actinopteri > Beryciformes > Berycidae > Centroberyx > Centroberyx gerrardi. The sequence continues at coordinate 29,696,577 of NC_136009.1, forward strand.
CCGCAGCCTCCTGATGCTTCGCCATCTGCCTCTCTGTGGCCTGCAAAGTCCAACTACAACTGGTGTGTGTGTGTGTGTGTGTGTGTGTGTGTGTGTGTGTGTGTGTGTTCAACCAATGGGAACAGTGGTGGCCTAAATATCAGAGAAACAGGTTTGTGACCTGAAGGTTGCTGGTTTGAGTCCCTGGACCAGCTGGGAAAATCAGGAAAGTGAATCATTTACATTTGCATACAAGTCATTTAGCTGTTGCTCTTATACAGAGTGACTTGAGTCAGCAGGTAGAGGTTCAGTGCCTTGCTCAAGGACACTCAGACTGGCCTTTTTGGGTTTTTTTTCCAGGTTTTTTTCCTATTAATAGTGATATTCGATGCCACGGAAAATGTTGCGATATTCGTGAAATATTGTAATTTTCAATATTATCAGATATCGGCCCAAGCCTAGTCAGCAGTGAAAAGCGCTAACTAGCTTCCCAGTTGCCACAGAATTAAGCAGAGCAACCTCATCCATTTTTCATATCCATGGGAATAGTCAGCATGGTCGGAGCGTGCCTTTGACCAATCAGATTGCTTTTGTATAACCTTGTTAACGTGACTGGGAAACCCCTCCATCACTCCCAGAGCCTCCCGGATCTCCTGGTTGGCTGAACTCGTCCCCTCTGCTCCCAGGCTGTAATCCGCCCTCCCGTGTTAATCTGTGGCGTTCACCTCTGACATGAATGAATCCCCCCGCTGTGCTGCGGTCATGGCAGCAATTAAACCAAGACGCTCATCATGGATAATTACAGCCGTGCCGCTGCAGACGCATGGCAGCGCTGCGGAGGAAGAGCTGTAAGTTATCCAGTTAGTCTGTTGTCAGCTAGTTTAGCTTCTAACTAAAGTCTCTGAAATGTTTCTAGGCGTTTAGCTGACGCTCTTCTCCAGATTGACTTACAGTGAACTCAATCTTCAATTCCTAGATCACCAACAACATCGAAAACAACCAGAAGTAAGGAAGGGAAGTGTCAGAGTCTCAGCACCCAGACAACAAATATTCCTGTATGTAGTAACAATGTAGTGAAAGTACACACAACATCTTTATCTGGTGCTTCATATAAAAGGAGAGACGATCATTATATCAGGAGTTTTTAGGTTTTATTTATTCGCACCATAAAAAAGAACAATAAAGATGATACAAAACAAAAAAAAGCCATGTGCTGGAGAGGTTTGAAACCCAACTGGGCTTATAAAATATACCTCACCAAGAAAATACAATTATATAATATAATGTATACAATGGAAACAACAATAAACAAAACAAGGAAACAAGTTTCACCAAACAAGGTCACCAATTGAAAAGAAAGTGACACCTACTCTAACAAAATGATAGATAGCACTTAATTAACACAAAAGATGGTGTTAAAAAGGATAGTACGTAACTTAAATTCTTGGTCGACAACATGGTAACGCTGACTTTTTTCCCAAATTGGACATTTCTCATTTTGTCAGTGAACTCTCTACTTCATGTAGATTCTGTAGACATGCTTGGTAACATCCAACCACAACTTTACGTAGATGCAGCATGGAAGCTGGGCTACAAGACAAATAGATCCTTACATACTGTAGAAGACGAGCCTGTAGCTCAGCAGTGGTAAAAACCTCTGGAAGTGGGAAAAGGCAGAAGGTCAAGCGACCCGACCTCTGTTCTGTCGTCTGATTGGTGGAACGTGAAAAGCAGCTTAGCCTTAGAAACGAGGCGTAGAATAGATTACACTCTGATTACTGGCGACAGCAGCGATGGGAAATACAACCAACTGTTCTTTTAAACAATTCATCGGCTCCTCCCGGGCCAAATATGGTGTAAATATCAGTGTGAGTTGGTCGGCTCTGGAGTCACATTTTCGGTGTCTTTCTAACTTGAAGTGAAAATCTCGCGGGTCATGTATGTGCTCATGATCCTTTGGCTTTGACTGTAGAATTTAAAAACTACATGGATGCTGATGAGGACATGCGTGTTCTTCTCTTCCTTCCTGGAAAAATCAGCTTTGGCAGTTGTGTGGTTTTTGTCTCAGCGATGAAGCTCTCTCTCGTTGACTGAAGATATTTAGTCCGGCAGAGTTAAAAGAACTATTTAAGAACCATGCTGGGTTCTTGACTGTGATGTGGCAGTTTATTTTAACAAATCAGAGGGTTCTTTGAGACATTATGGTTCTGTGTGGAACAGCCATATTGAAACTCTCAAAACACCTGTGGAAATTGGAAATAGTCAACATGTTCTCAGATGCCAAAAGTACAGTTGAATATTTTTGTCTCTAAAATCATTAAAACTAATAATTGCAGAGGTGTGACCAAGTCAACTTTGCTCAAGTCCCAAGTCAGTCTCAAGTCTTGAGGCACAAGTCTCAAGTCAAGTCTAAATGTAGATCACCAAGTCAAGTCTCAAGTCTAAATGTAGAACAGCAAGTCAAGTCAGAACAAATCAATCAGAGTCCAGTATCAATTTGATATCTTAAAGAAAACTAAATATCTAGGACTTTTCAATGCAATATGGTTTTAATAGGATAAAAACTTGGTAAGAGCATCATGAGTTTGATTTCTATAATCAGTTTCAGCTTCAGTAAATTCAATCATTCCATACAAATTCAGAAAACAGAATTTAAATTCAGTCGTCTGCTGGAACAAATCTCATCACTTTCAATCTAAGTCATTTACACAAACACAAGATCTCAAGTCAAGACTTTAGAAACCTTTTCAAGTCATCAAAGTACAAGTCAGAGTCAAGTCCCAAGTCACCAGAACCCAAGTCAAGTCAAGTCAAGTCTCAAGTCTTCTCTTTATGCATCAAGTCAAGTCTCAAGCAATTAAAACTCAAGTCTGACTCAAGAATAGTTGTGATCAGAAAACCAAGCAAAGTGATCTGGATTATCAGGTAGACTTCCGTCCTTCCTCAGTTTCTCAGACTCGTCTTTCTGTCCAGAAGTTTCCAGCAGCAGCGTTCTGCCTCTCTGGTTCCGACACGACCGGTTCTCCGTCCAGATGTCAGTATTCAGCACGCAGAGCTTCACCGCCGTTCCATTACCTCCATATATTTAATGTTTCATTAGATTAACACCTCTAAATACATCGGCCGGCTCTTCCTGCGCTCCGCCTCGGTGCCGGTGCCTTTGGCAGGCGGCGTCGTCCTTCATGAATTAACCAAATGTGAAGTCGGCGGGCTGGCGGCTCTCCGCCTCCCGGCCTGACGGATGGAGATGTTGCCCTTCAGACCGCTGGCTGCTCCGGCCGGACGCTGGCCGCCGTCAGCCTGGAGGAGTCTGCTTCCAGAATGAGACGTCCGCCGTTTGAAAGCAGAGACTCCTCCAACAAACTGATTGATAACACGAGTAAAACCAAACGATGGCACTTCGTAAAGGACAGTAGATGGCTTCAGTCCTCGATCCATTAAATCAGAATACTTAAACAAATCTGAATGATTGTGAATGATGAACTGCAGGTATGGATGTTTAGTGTTTTGGAAATGAACTCCTATAATCCTATATAATCTTGACAGTTTTGCACAGTCATTTTGTTGGATGACATTTAAAAGATTTCAGCCCATTAGTGTGAATTGGCAGTGCGTTCTCTGACAGCCCATCTGTACTGTATGTTCAGGTTAGCTGTGACTAACGCTCTGCAGGAGCAAAAACAGCTAATATTACCTGGACCTGCTGCTGCTGGTCTGTAGATGTGTCAGAAGTATGAAGTGTAGTTTTAATGATTGACTATTCATGAACTTTTGCTCTAAAAATGAAAATGTTTGACGAAAAATGATTTTTTGAACTTTTGTTTAAATCAGGCAAAAATAACAATATAACACTAAACACACAAAAATAGAACAGAAACATAACAAACGTATAAATGTAAGGAAAGAAAAAAAAATACTATGTACATAGCAACTGTAGATCTAAACATATTAACTATACAGAATGAAGACCACAGCCCAGTTATGAATTTAAAAGAAATAGAGAAAGTATGACTGATATATGCAAATACATGAATAAACATATATTCATATACATATATAAACATACATATATAGTTACATAATAAAATAATATATTTTAAGCTCAGTGGATTGATTTGATCAGTGCATTGTGTGAAACTATGCAGTCTCTGAAGACTAAAACATAAATAAAATCACTTTATCCACCAACTAGACTAAACCAGCAGAAGCAGCTCTGTGGCTCTGGTGGGAGACGCTCTGGCTTCCAGAAAAGTCCGTGTTTGTACTTTAGACAGACTGACGGGAGCTGGAAACGGGCTGCTGCACAGCATCCGGTGATGCCCCTGCCAGCGGTTGCTAGGAGACGGCTCTCCTCGGAGGCGACCCGCCCGTCAGGGGACCCGGACCCTCTCGGCCTCCAGCCGGCTCGGTGAGGAGCTCGGAGCCGCCGATCCGTCCTCCGACCCACGAACCGTTCAGACGATCCGTAATCCTGTCAGGAAACAGACTAAAGTCCCTTTGAAGTCGCTGCTGAAACTTTCACTGCTAATCTGTCCTGCTGTCTTCTGAGGAAAACTCAGTCGGCTGAATGGAAGCAGGACGAACGGTGTTATTCTGTTATAGGGGATGTTCCCAAAATGACATTTCATTCTAAAATTTGTCTGATATTGTCTAACTAATCTAACTGCGCCTGTCGCCCGTCTCACCTGCAGCAGCTGAGGTGTGGCGCGTCTGTTCGTAACACCGTGTGCATCGTTTGAATTAAAGCTCCCATATTGTACAAAACAGTTTTTTTCCTTTCCCTTCCTCATGTAGTCATTTTATCATTGTATCTAATAGTGGAGAAAATGTGAAATCTGAAACTCCGTTTTGATTGGCAGCCCTCAGTGACATCACTCAGGATGGACTGGGTGAAGCCCCTCCCGCTCACCCAGCCTCATTTTCTAGCCCAACCCTCCGATGAGGCGGCCAATCAGAGCAGAGGAGCATAAACATAAAATCAGCGAGCAGCCTGTTCGCTGAGAGGCTGAAACACTACAAAAACTGGATTTAGGTGGGGTTTTTTTTTTTTTTTTTGCTGTACATTTCACAAATATTTTTTAAAGAAGACAGAGAACTGTGTTAAATTGATAAAGAGTAAAATATGGGGTCTGCGAGCCAATAGTGAAGACACACAGCAAAACAAACCACTTTTCTGTCTTGATTTCTTTTCTGACTTCTTCCAGGCCTGTTTTTGAGTATTTGTTTTATGAATTAATTTATTAATTTACACCAGAAATCATGAATGGAAACACACTTTAACAGTAACTTTAGTTTTCAGGTGATCTGACTGTGTGTTTTCCGCCTCCTGTGTTCCCCTGTCTGGATGTGAGGCAGATTTAACACCGCTGGGTCGCCTCTCCTCCCTCTCATCAATGAATCACTCCCCTCACCTTACTGAGGATGGGGTGGGGGGGTGAGAGGGGGGTTGGGGGGTTAGTCTCTGTGCTGAGCCGATGAACCCGTTGCCTTGGAAACTGCATCTGCGCCGTTGTCTCCATCGGCATCGGTTAATAAAGCGTACCTGACACAGTAGAGTCATCGCTGTCTCATCCCCACCAGGGACAGCGGGATTTGATTTGTATATTTTTATTTCTCATTGCAGCTGTGTGTGTGTGTGTGTGTGTGTGTGTGTGGCTGGTGCAGCAGGTTAGAGCTGCTGTGGGGATCAAACCTGTGACCTTTTGGTCGCAGGACGCTGTCTCTACCCACGGAGAACCCTCAGGCTGCTGCTGCTGGTTTTTAATATCACAGCTTTGTCAATTATTCTCCAAGAGTAACTGCAATCTTCCATTGTTTTGGTTCTTTTTATTTAAATCCATGTAGCTTGTGAAGCTGTGAGGCTGCAACAAATCTTTTGCTGCTGTCCAATAAAACAGAATATTTATTTTTTTTGTGAAGAGATCTCAGGATAAAGATGAATTAAAGGGGAATATCACTCAATATGAGGATTGTTATGTAATTCCAGCAGGGATGGGACAATATATTGAAATTCAATATATCACAATACAAAAATGTGACAATACGTATCCTGGGTCAGAAAAATGAGTCGTGATATTAGCTGAAAAATGAACTAAGGGCGAACTGGACTGAAGCTCATATTCAGCTTCTTCTTCATGTGTTGTGACCTGGTGTGAAGACCAGAGAGGGGAAGTTATGGCAAACAGCACAGACAAATCTGTAGTTAAAGTTTCTGATCTGTTTTGACTCTTCTGCTCCCCGGCTGCCAGGATCTCTTAACCTGCAGGACGACAGGTTCAGACTCTGTCCAGTAAACAAGCTTCTTGTGAGTCATGTGACTTTTGTTTACAGGCTCTGGTTCTTGTATACGGACAGAGTGAACCTGAACGAAACGATACAAAAAGAAAACAAACTGTAGGTGTGATGGAAGAGTTTCAGACTGTAGGAATAACATGAATTCTTAAATTAAGTCCCTTTTAATCGAAACAGAGCCAGACTCGACATGCTTATTGATGAGTTATTGAATTATTGATGAACTCCGTGTTGTTGTTGTCGTCTCCACAGAAAGCTAATACTGGATGTGGTCAGGATATCACATGTCACATACCCAGACTTTGTGGTTAGCAGGTTGACAACGGCGCCACGCTTTCAGCTTCACCGCCCACATTTACATGTCACACTGTAGACATTCAGCTTCAGCTTCTCCACAGCCACCTGGAAACAAGGCCTTACAGGTTTTTGAAAGTGAATTGATGGCCTTAAAAGTGCTTGAATGTGGATGTTATACTTCAGTTAAAACAAATCAGCAGTGTGCCTCAGCTCTCTGGATCCACACGTCACATCCTGAGGAGAAACCCTGTGAGAGGGATTTAGTTTTGTGATTTCTTGACTCCAGATCAGAGTAATAACTGAGGATCTATGTTGTCTAATTCTGTCTCAACCACAGACTGTAAACCGGCTGCAGCGGTGAGTTCCTCCTCCCATCGTCTTGTGAAGGTTTTGAAGCTGCAGATTGTGTTCACGCTCACCGCCATGTTGACGTTTGTAGGAGGCGGAGCAGCCAAAGAGAGGCGGAGGGTGGAGCCCGATATCGGCAGCTCCGCCTGCTATTGGCCCTGTGATCGGCGACCTGTCAATCACTAGGAAAACAACCCTGTGTTTTATCATTATATCTGTTAATGACATGATTATTCAGAAAATCTCCACACAAAGACACACATTAGAAGAAGTGTAATTGGCTACTGAGGCCAAAAACAATGTATTGACTGATATTTTGATTAGAAGTTGGTTGTGGTCCATTGACTTCATGGAGTTGGGTCTTTCTGGAAGTTAGAGGAGCTGCTGCTGCTTCAGGATCGGCTTCAACATTCACCTGAGGGTTTGGCTGCTTGGTCTGAACCCCAAAACTAATTTTGAGTCGTCAAATTTCACCACGACATCCAGGTGAGTTTGAACTCTGGACGTACGAGGAATAAACATGACGGAGGTTCAGCGTCTTCTTCCGAAACGCTCGGACACTTCCTGCGGCTGCTGACGGACAGGTCGTCCGTTTTGGGTATCGAACCTGTGATCTTAAAAGGTACGGGACGGTCTGTCTAACCAGGCGTGTTGCTGACCCGTCCCTCCCTCTCTCTGTGTCTGTCCCGCTGCAGAAGTACAGGCACCACGATGAGGACTCGTCCCCGCAGGAGCAGAGCTCGCCCCAGCTGACGGACGAGGCGGGGGGGCCGGAGCTGGTCCAGGTGGCGGAGAAGAACCTGTCCCAGATCGAGAACGTCCACGGATACGTGTCCCACGCCCACATCTCACCCATGAAGGTACGAGTCTGTGTTCTCTCTGTCCTGCTCTCCTTCTCTACGTCTTTCTCTCTGTCTGTCTCTGAAAAGAGTGTCTCGGTCTGTCTCTCTTTTTCTCTGTCTCTCTCTGTCTCTCTTTATCTGTCTGTCTCTCTTTATCTGTCTGTCTCTCTTTGTCTGTCTGTCTCTCTTTGTCTCTCTTTATCTGTCTGTCTCTCTTTGTCTGTCTGTCTCTTTTTGTCTGTCTCTTTTTGTCTGTCTCTCTTTATCTCTCTGTCTCTTTGTCTGTCTCTTTATCTCTCTGTCTCTCTTTGTCTCTCTTTATCTGACTGTCTCTATCTGTCTGTCTCTCTTTATCCGTCTGTCTTTTTATCTGTCTCTTTTTGTCTGTCTCTCTCTTTACCTGTCTGTCTCTCTTTCTGTCTGTCTCTCTTTATCTCTGTCTCTCTTTGTCTGTCTGTCTCTCTTTGTCTGTCTGTCTCTCTTTATCTGTCTGTCTCTCTTTATCTGTCTGTCTCTCTTTGTCTGTCTGTCTCTTTATTTCTCTCTCTGTCTGTCTCTCTTTATCTGTCTGTCTCTCTTTGTCTGTCTGTCTCTCTTTGTCTGTCTGTCTCTCTTTGTCTGTCTGTCTCTCTTTATCTCTGTCTCTCTTTGTCTGTCTGTCTCTCTTTATCTGTCTGTCTCTCTTTGTCTGTCTGTCTCTTTATTTCTCTCTCTCTGTCTGTCTCTCTTTATCTGTCTGTCTCTCTTTGTCTGTCTGTCTCTCTTTGTCTGTCTGTCTCTCTTTGTCTGTCTGTCTCTCTTTGTCTGTCTGTCTCTCTTTATCTGTCTGTCTCTCTTTGTCTGTCTGTCTCTCTTTATCTGTCTGTCTCTCTTTGTCTGTCTGTCTCTCTTTATCTGTCTGTCTCTCTTTATCTGTCTGTTTCTCTTTATCTGTCTCTCTCTTTACCCGTCTGTCTCTCTTTGTCTGTCTGTCTCTATTTATCTGTCTGTCTCTCTTTACCATTCAAAAGCCAGTAAAGGCATATCTATCTCTCTCTCTCTCTCTCTGTATGTCTTTCTCGCTATCTGTCTCTCTCTCTCTACATTTATATGTCTTTCTGTCTGTCTGTCTCACTGTCTCTCTCTCTGTTTGTCTCTCTCTCACCCTCACTGTCTGTCTCTCAGGGTCTGTCTCTCTTCGTCTCTGTCTCTATACATTTATATGTCTTCCTGTCTGTCTCTCTCTCTGTCTGTCTCTCTCTCTCTCAGTCAATACACATTCACACAAACCAGTTCACTTTCAATTCAGTCGATTCAGGAAGTGGATTTTCCTTTAAAAATCCAAAATTTCCAAAATCATTTCCTCATAAAATTTCAAATTTTCTATCCTGAAGGAAATGATGAGAATGAAAACTGTTTCATGAGCCAATGAACGGCAGTTTTACATTCCATTCTGAGTTGAATTGACAGTGAATTAACTGTCACCTTCACACACACACACACACACACACACACACACACACACACGGGGAGGATGAGAGGGCTGTTGCTTGTCCATGTGGCCTTCATGTGCTTCATTAAAACATTAAGCTGCTCTGAAACACATACATGTTCCCCCACTCATACATGTGTCCTGTCACGGTCTCATCACACACACACACACACACACACACACACACCCTGCAAAGTTTCTCCAATCAGGTTGCTGCTTGGCTCGTTCAGCTTCGTCTGCGGCGTGTTCCCGTCACCACTGTCCAATCTTCAACTTTTTAACTTTCATGAACTTCTTTGCGGATGATAAATGTTCAGTAAATGAAGGTAAAAGTTTAACATCACAGGGAAAACACGCGTGTTCGCTGGAAACCAAAAACACTGTCGCGCTCCGTGTATTTCGTTTTCTCGCTCAGGTATCCGCAGGTCCTTAAAAAGTCTGAAGAAGTCTAAATTTAAGGTATTAAAAATTGTTAAATCCAGTTATCAGAGGTTTTATTTCTCACCATGTAATGATACAGGGTGTCTGCAACTCAAGTCCTTAAAAAGTCTGGAAAACATCTTAATAAAACATCTAAACTTAAGGCCTTGAAAGGTATTAAAATGTCTTAAATCCTTATCTTCTCAGCATGTGATGTCAGGTTTGTCAGATGGATCCAGAACAGAGTCAGGAGAACAATCTGCATCCTGTCTGCTGTACTGAACTCAGCTGGACTTCATGTCTCTTAACTGTTAATGTCCTGCTGTCCTTTTTCTTCTTCTGCCTGTTTATAGTTTCACAGCTTTCATCAGCTGTTCAGTCAGAAACAGAAGAGTTTTAAATCGGTCTGAAATTCAATTCCAGGCAGAATTAAAAAGCTCTTAAAAAGTCTGAAATTTGTCTTTCTGAAACTGTAGATATCTTGTGACTTACTGACCCTTTGGTGCTTGAAACCTGTTAAAAACCTTTTGTAGGTTTGAAAAACTCATTGGTGTCAATGACAAAATAAGCAGTTTTTGCTTCACTTTTTAAAAACTGACTTTTTGCAAATACATCATTTTACAATTTATTCCAATTTTGTGTTATTCCACAGAACTATTATGCTGCTATTACTGCTTTTACTGCTGCTTTTATTTATATGTTTTATTTTTAACTACACCGAGAGAAGCCAGGCGAAATTTCATTGTACCTGAGTATAATGACAGTAAAGATCATTCTATTCTATTCTATTCTAGTACACAAAAACTATGAAAAATTCCCACTAATCACCACTAGGAGGCTGGAGTGAATGGTTTTACCCAGTCGGCAGCTCGTATTTACGGTAAATCTGATCTGACGTGAACGCAGCATTAAATACTTCATTGGAGCTGGAGTGTGTGGAGTCAGGTGAGGTCAGGTGAGGTCAGGTGGAGTCGACTCACTGCAGAACTCTCTCCCGCTCGCTCCCTGGTCCCCCTGCTGTGTTCAGGCCGTCTGCAGGTCTAGAAGCAGCAGACGGACGGCCTCCGGCCTCCAGGAAGCACACCCTGCCGGTTCTGGCGTCCTCCCAGTCCGCGTCGGCTCTTCCTGGTCCCGCGGTCCTCCGTGCCGCTCTGTCGCACAGTCGGCTGTTTTCTGTCTGTCGCTGCTCAGACTGGAGCGTCGGATCAGTGGTTTCTGTGTTTCTGTAAAAGGACTTCTTCACCAACATGGCTGACGTTCTCCGTCTTCATCTCAGCAGGTTATAGATCGGTTCTCACCATTGGCAGCAATGTCAACAAGCCAACTGTCTGTCTGTGGTCACTGAGTTAGTGTTTCAACATAGATCAGGGTTCCTACGCAGGTCTGGAAAGTCTGGAAAAGTATTAAAAATGAATTTGATCATTTCCAGGTCTTGAATAGTTTGGGAATTTGAAAAAATGTCTGGAAAAGTATGGAAAATGTTGTGGTTCAGGTCCGATACACACATAATTATAGCTTTTATGTTGTTGTAGACCCACTTTGAGTCCACAGTTTTTGTTGATGTGAAGAATAATGTTCAGATAGAGGGATGCTCTTATTACCCAGCCGCATTATATCAAATACGCACCAAAATCAAATCCAGTCAAGAACATAGGGTCTGGGAAAAATATGGAATTTTAAAATGGAAACCGTGTAGGAACCCGGCCAATCATCTCACATATTCTGATATTTGTCGCTGTGAAGAACAATCTTCATCTTTACAGTGATATGACCTAGTTAGCAGGGGCAAGATGTCTATCTGTGTAAATCATATTATATCAAATCTTCAAAACAAATCAAGGTCTGGAAAAAAGTTTTGAATTTTTTAATTGAAAATGTGTAGGAACCCTGATAGATTATAACACAATACAGCTGTGAACTGGATCGATTAAAGGATGGGCCTGCCTAGTATTTGTTTGCGGTGCTAAACCAAAGTCATACAGTTCCAACATTGAATAACACTTTAATGTAATGTAAAAGTAAATGTAATGTAAAAATAAACTTAAACAGGCAGCACACACAGAGCTTCAGGATGAAGTTCCCTAATCTCAATTTTACACATTTATTGTAACGTTTCAGCCTGGTGGCCTTTCTGATGAACGCTCTGATGAAAGCCACTAGGCCCAAACGTTAGCATGTTCGTGGACATGGTGAAATTGAGATTAGTGAACTCGGTCCTGAAGCTCTGTGTGTGCTGCCTGTTGACCTTTGGGGTATTTGATGTTGGAACTGCACAGCTGTTGTCTCTGACACGTTGTCAGACGACTGAAACACTGTAGAACAGAGACTTGATTGAGGCTCACAACATGCTAACTGGCTAACCAAGGCTAACGGTAATTTGTGTGCCGTTAGCGTTTTTGTGACCCTCAATCAAATCACTGACAACAGAAAGAAGAAGAAGAAGATAAATCACTGATATGTGACTGACAACACCTGACAGACCGAGTCGGAGGAGACAGAAAGTTCTGATCTGAACCCAACAGAGAAGAAGAGGAAGAAGAAGAGGAAGAACGTCAGCCATGTTGGTGGAAAGCTCTGTCTGTCTGTCCTGAAGCCGTCTGCCATCACCCAGACAGCTGTGACCTGCAGCTCCGGTCGGCTCTCCGAAGCCTTCCCCCCCGCGCCGCCCCCTCTCTGTCCGGCGGCTCGTTACTTCCAGCTGATCAGCGGTGCGGCATGTGTGTGTGTGTGTGTGTGTGTGTGTGTCGCTGTAGCAAAAAATCACTTTCCGTACCCGCCGCCTCTGTGTTCGAGTTGATTAATCCGATCCACCGATTAGCTGAGATTTGATATTTCACGCGGGTTTAAACCTTTTCACGCCGCTGTGGTCATGGTAACGGAGTACATGAGATCAGATTAGCGCCGGGTAAACAGGCCTAATGTGTTTGGACTGGTAAACACAGCGGACCTCACTGAGCTGCGGAGGCTTGGTGGAGCGGCTCTGCCACCGTGTGGCGTCTCCGGCTACTGACGTTTGTCTCAGGGTCCAGTCAGGAGAAGGGCTTGTTGTTGTTTAAGATGTTTTATAGAGACAAAAAATAATTACCTGAAGTTCATCGTTCAGTGAAATCTAGAGGATCAGGTCTGTAAAAGTGTCTCATTTGGACGAACAAGGACTTCAGTTTCTTACTATCCTTTAAAAAGTATCATCATATGGTTTAATGTTGTTGTGTGAATTATTTTCTGCAGGTTTGTGTAATGTTTTAATGTCTGATAAACCTCAGAATGAGGCTTGAAGGCACATGTATTGTGAAGCAGCCTGATCAGCAGCTGTAACGCTTTAATTTCAGATTGCAGAAACGCCCACAGTTAATGGAATATTCTTTTAAAATCTTGGTGTATTTTGTTCTTTCTTCCTGGATATTATGGCTGATTTTGAAGTCTGTTATTTGGGCAAATGGCTGTAAACTGCAGCACTGTTTCTAGTCTTACCTTTATAATTATAACAGCACTATTTCTAGTACTGCTTGTTCTGTAGTGCTAGTTTAGGAAGAAGTTTTACTGATATCCATCTGGTGTAAATCAGAGGTATTTGGGCTCATGGTGTGTGTGGGTGTACGTCATTATGCCCAGACAGAGATGAGTTTACTCTGTTTACATGTATATACTTTTCACTACACTACACACTACACACTACACTAAAATACCAAAATCGGAGTGTATTTAGTTTGGATTTTAGAGCTCAACTCTCACTGTGATCCATCCTTCTCATCATGTCTGTCCTGGGCGGTGATGGCAGCTCGCTCCCGTCTGATGTCTTCCACAAGCTGACTTTCAGGTTGTAGTTTTGACAACAGTAGACGTTTTCTCAAGATTTCCCAACATTTCCCAACATTTTGGGTGTCCTGGTGGCCCAGGACTTTTGTCACGTCATCCCCCTCTCTCTTCTAATTGCTCCTGTCTATCTCTACTGTAAAAAATGATTACAATAAAGGCAAACACCCTAGAAAAATCTAAATAATCTTTAAAAAACAAAGATTTTCTGACATTGTATCTGTAAATTGTAGATATTTTTGATATCTGATGCAGATCTGGCAACATGAACGCACCTCAGGCAGTGTAAGTTTCCCTGATTTGAGAGTTATTAAGTGAAAAAAATCTTGGGAAAACGTCTTCATTTGCAGAATAACAAGCTCAAAGTCAATGTTGATAGCTCATGCCTTTAGCATGCACCGGTGTTTTGCCTAGTGGGCTGACACAGCAGCAGGCATGTTGTGTTCAGACGGTCCACATGTTGTGTCTCTGCTTCAAGGCTTTTCCACCTGCAGCTCGTGTTCATACAGCTGCTCCTGCTGCAGCTCCTGGAGAGCTTCCATGGCTTAGTGCAGGTTTACTGTCCGTTAGGGACGAACTCATACTGAGGATGGGAATAAAAAACATCGAGCGGTGGATTTCCCCCGTCCTAAACTCTGGGACCAGGAGACGAATGGAACAACAGCTCAGAAATTAACTCAATGAACTGATAAATGTGTTATATCTAAACATAACCTTGTTTTTGTCTTAATTTTGATGCACCTCCTACACTTTTCTTTTTAGGAAAGTGCTGTATTGTAAATATAGACGGTAGTAAATACCGGTACAGGAACTCTGACGCTCCCTGTATCAGATACTAACTGGTCATGATGTCAGATACTGGTGTCTGATATCAGCTGCAGAGAATTTCCCTAGTAGTGAAATCTGATGCCCAGTTGAGCCTGAAGCAACTCGAAGCATCTGGATTTTCTCTCCTCACACATTGAAGTGTGTTAGATTTCTGTAATGGAGGAACACAGATTAGATGTGAATCTGTTTTCTTTTGACCAAACACCTTCCACCTTCAGGAGGTGTGACGGATCAGATCAGAACCTGGTACTTACAGTTTAGTTCTCAGATTCTGTATCTTCAGTGAAAGATGGTCCATGTTGCCTGTTGGTCCTGGGTTTTCTTTTTGCAGCACTAGTAGCCTACACATTATGTCATGACATAAATAATACACAAAAAGATTTCTGTTAGACCTTTTTGGTAGAAAATGTAGTGAAGAAGTGAAGGACCGCCCAAGGCAAGTAGAGCCAGCTTTTCTGGTCTGTCAGCTGGCTAGTTCATCCCCAAATTCACCGGCCACTTTCACAGCTAGATGTTCAGAAGAGAGCAGGCCTCCAGGTGATGGCTGAAGACTGAAGACCAACTTATACTTCTGTGTCGAAGTGTCGCCGTAGCTGCCTGCAGCGGTGCGAGCATTACTAGTTCTGCATTGATGATTCTGCCTGTAGACCGCTGAAACACTAGATGTCAGTGTGGAGCTTTGTTCACACAGCAGGCACCACAGAAGAAGTCGTAGTGAAACTCATGTTGTGGATGTTGCGGTTCATCTGGTGTCTTTATAACCGGGAGATGATCTGTGGTCCAGATGAACATCTGAACCTCCTCAGCTCGTCTCTCTTCTTCTGCTCCATGTTGTCTTCACTATCAGCCCACAGCGACCCATACAGGAGGAGGAGACACCGAGCGGCCAATCAAATCACAGCTCTTGCGGTCGTGCGTCTCTACATTTCTGACCTACAGAGAAGCTGCAGAGACACTTCAACTCAGAAGTAGAAATTGGCCTCAACTTGGCAGAGACGAACATTTAGCATCAGAGTGAATCAGTCTTCAGCTGCCGGCCTCAGAATAGATCAGCATTACTGTTAACTGTCTGAACTCCTCTCAGGGGAACGCTCAACCTGTCAGTCACCAGGGGGCGGGTCCCTGAGCACCAGCCGTCCAATAGCTCTCCAGGACCCTGATAGACAGTTAGTGCTGCTAGAGAGCCTGTCTGTCTGTCTGTCTGTCTGTCTGTCTGTCTGTCTCATATCCCATCCTGATCCCAACTGTCTCACTTCACCTCCTGTTCAATCCAACCTCTCTCTCTCTCTCTCTCTCTCTCTCTCTCTCTCTCTCTCTCTCTTCCTCCCCAATCTCTTGCTCTCTCTCTCTCTCTCCCTTGATTAGCTTAAGCTCGCTCCCTATTAGGGTTTGGCTGATATTTTGGGATTTGGTCCAGTGTGATATGATGCAGTTTGATTGATTACACATTTATTGTAGAATTGACCTTAACCTGAACCTGATACAGAGACATTTTGATCAGATTACACAATGCATGAATATTTATTATTAGTAGTAGTAGCAGTAGCAGTAGCAGTAGTAGTAGCAGCAATAGTAGTAGTAGCAGTAGTAGTAATAGTAGTAGTAGCAGCAGTAGCAGTAATAGTAGTAATAGTAGTAGTAGTAGTAGCAGTAGTAGTAGCAGAAGCAGCAGTAGTAGTAGTAGAAGCAGTAGCAGCAGTAGTAGTAGTAATAGTAGTAGTAATAGTAGTAGTAGTAGTAGTAGCAGTAGTAGTAGTAGAAGCAGAAGCAGCAGTAGTAGTAGTAGTAGTAGTAGTAGTAGAAGCAGAAGCAGTAGTAGTAGTAGAGGCAGTAGTAGTAATAGTAGCAGTAGCAGTAGTAGTAGTAGAAGCAGCAGTAGTAGTAGTAGTAGTAGTAGTAGAAGCAGAAGCAGTAGTAGTAGTAGAGGCAGTAGTAGTAGTAGCAGTAGCAGTAGTAGTAGCAGCAGTAGTAATAGTAGAAGCAGTAGTAGCAGTAGCAGCAGCAGAGGTAGTAGCAGTAACAGTAGAAGCAGCAGTAGCAGTAGTAGTAGCAGTATTCTGGGTTTCAATGGAGAGTCTTGATCTAAATGTCTCAGCTTTTCCATCCTGACAAGAATTAAATTCTGGGTGAAACACTGAATAATTGTAATTTTTTAGACTTTAAATTCAAATTTAAAGCTATTGAATATTGCTGTTGGCAGCTTCAATCCAAAAAATATCAGTATCGGCCTACAAAAAATATATCAGTTGAACCCTCCTGCCGTCCCCCCGCTCCTCTGTACCCCCCCCCCCCCTTAATTTCTCGCTCTTCCTCTGTCTCGTTCTCCCTTGATTAACCTGAACACTCTTCCTCTCCCTCCCTCTCTCTCTTTAACCTCTGTATGAATTAACTGCTTCTTTCCTGCTTCTCCTCTGCTGTGTTGTGACCTCTGAGCCTCCCCCCCTCCCCCCCCCCCCCCCTCCCTCCTCCCTCCTCCCCCCTCCCCCCTCCCCCCTCCCCCCTGTGTCCTGTAGGTAGCGTCTCTGGAGTGCATCTTTGACGGTCCGTCCGCATTAGGACATCATCACCCGGAGCTCCTCCCCCCCTCGCCCTCCACCCTCTACCCCCTCGGCGAGGACAGCTCCCTCCCCTCCTGCTCCTCCAACCCCTATCCCCCGACCCAGGTAAACGTTGTCATGACGACCCGAATTTCAGTACCACTTCAGTACTGCTGAATTCAACATTTCCGTACTTTCGCGAAATGTGTTCTGCAAGCTCAAATTCCATTGTGGCGTCGCCTCCAGGGGGCGCAAACGTGCAGATCGGACGAGTGATGAGAAGAGGGAGGAGTTTCCCCAATTTAGTACTCAAGTCCCCCTGTCCTGCAGGTCTTTGTTCTGTCTTTAGGGGGCGGTCACACTAATCCGTTGTGTCTCTCCGTAAATGTAATTTTCTGTCCATTGTCTGGACAGAGCTGATGATGCGTCCGTCCCCATCAGATTTCCATCCATTTTGACGAACAGAAAGTTCAGCTCGGTTGGACTGTTTCAGGACAGACAGATTCATCGTCATTCATTTAGCCAATTAGAATCGAGGAGGCATTTTGTGAAAAATGCCGACAAACGCGGAGACCTTGGAGGAGGCTGTGACTAATGCAGTGAACCTCATCCTGTTGTTGTGCGGCTCATCATCTGGATGAGTTTAGGTGAACTGGATCCCAGTCCACCTGAACTGTCTGGAAAACTGGTGTCAGGAGCCAAATATGAATTATTTCATGTTGGAAAAAAAAATAAGAAAGGAGCGTTTCTTGGATCTGAGGTAGTAAAAACAGAAGAAACAGCTGCTCTGTGGTTGGTGGATACAATACCTCAAAAATGTACTAGGGATATTCCTTGCCAGTCACATATGATGAGGTACATGAGAGGAAATAAAGGCTTGAATTCCCCAAAGAAAAACCACAGCACTCCATGTGGCTACAACGGCGACTAACGCGTATCGACCAAGAACTGCTAATGACATCATTAGCACTTTGACGAAGACCAGTTCTTGGTCGATTCGCGTTATTCAGTTTTAATATTATTTCCTCATATGTATGTATGTATGTTTCAATATCCCTAGTATATTTTTTATGAATTATTTCTCTTTAGAGCTGACAGTCGGACGCCCAGCCGACATGAAAACCCCCAAAAGTCGCTAAAAGCTGTGAAAGTCAGCGTGGAAACACATCGCTTGAAGTTTTTTGTTGTTGTAGCAGTATTGAATTTTTAGATATTAAAGGAATAGTTCACCCAAAAATGAAAATTCAGTCATTATCTACTCACCCCCATGCCAGTAGAAAATCGGGTAAAGTTTGTTAGTCCATACAACAGTCCCGGAGATCCCTGGAAGAAGTACAATGCAGCTCCAAAACAAATTAAGTTGCTGGAGACCTGTCTTCAGACTTCAAAAAATAACAGAAAATAACCATAAATTGGCTCCATGCAGCTCTTACAGGATCCTCCAAGTCTCTTGAAGCCAAAAGATCCCAAAGTGACTTGAAAAGAACGACATTTACACCGTTATTTAGCCGAAATCACCGCTCTAGCTGTTATTATCAAAATACGTTTTGGAGAACGCAGCAACATACTTAAGCTGGCAGGCTGCAGGACTGTTGTATGGACTAACAAACTTCACCTGATTTTCTACTGGCATGCAGGTGAGTAGATAATGACTGAATTTTCATTTTTGGGTGAACTGTTCCTTTAATTTCAGTATCGGTGTTGAAGTAAAAAAACACAAAAAACAGACTGGAGTAACAGCACTAGATCCGTTACCTGTTGTCTGTATCTGTATGAATCCTTTATTTGGGGATTTGAAATATTACGTCATGCTTGAGGAGACGATGCAGGGATGAGACTTTACTGTCGTGTTTGTCACTATTTTACATTTTTTGGACATAGAGCTCACATTCATTTCCAAATCGAGATTGCTTTTCAGGCTGTATCTGTTCCACTGAGACATAACATAGTGTGGCAGTTCAGTGTTACTGTTGTATTATTTAAACCAGGCTGGTGTTCTGGTGTGGTTTCCTTCACCGAACTGCTTATATACTGTATAGGGCTCATCTGGCTGTGTGCTGGGGTGTGTTGGAGTGTGTTGAGCTGTGTTTTGGGATGTGTTGGTATGTTTTGGGGTGTGTTGGTGTGTGTTGGGGCGTGTTAGGCTGTGTGTTGGTGTGTGTTGGGATGTGTTGGTATGTTTTGGGATGTGTTGGGCTGTGTTTTGGTGTGTTTTGGGATGTGTTGGGGTGTGTTGGGCTGTGTGTTAGTGTGTGTTGGTATGTTTTGGAGTGTGTTGGGCTGTGTTTTGGTGTGTTTTGGGGTGTGTTGGTGTGTATTAGGGTGTGTTGGGCTGTGTTTTGGGGTGTGTTGGTGTGTATTAGGGTGTGTTGGGCTGTGTTTTGGTGTGTTTTGGGGTGTGTTGGTGTGTATTAGGGTGTGTTGGGCTGTGTTTTGGGGTGTTTTGCGATGTGCTGGTGTGTTTTAGTGTGTGTTGGGGCGTGTTGGGCTGTGTTTAGGTGTGTGTTGGTGTGTGTAGGACGGGGGTTCCCAACCTTTTCCAGCAGCTGATCTCATTCTGAGGTCAGAGAAATCCTGGGACCTTCAGCATTTGAAATCCTTGAAGCTGCTGTGTTTATATTTGACAATGTGCGACTCCTCAGAGACAGAAATATCCGTCCCAGCTGACGGACTGTACGGTTGTTATATTCTGTCGGTCACATGCTGGTGTGTTGCTGCTGTTTTCATGTTCATGTTGGTCTTGATGAGTTTGTGAATTGCTCAGAAAGTCTGGAGAAGTCTGAGAAAACATCAGTGTTCAGTAGAGCTGCACCGTATTAACAAACAATCATACTGCAATTATTTTGCTGAATTGCGGTATATACTGCAAATGAGATGTTGTTGCTTAAGATTTGTTCTGTCGGAATACCATGATTTGTTTTTTCCAATGTGCAATTTAGGCCAGAAATTGAGCTCAGCAGCTGAAAACCATGTTTAGGAGCCACCACTCGATTTGGAAATTGAAGTTGTTCATATTGCAATTTTCTTTCGTTCCTCTCTTTCCATTTTTCTTTTAATAATTGTGCAGCCGTAGTGTTCAGGTGTGGAACACTTATCGTTACACATGATATGTCGTTGTGGAGCTGCTGTCATTTCACACACAGTGATATTATATTAGTGCAGAGTGATGCGGTCCGGTTGCCGGTCTGACCGTCAGCAGACTCTCAGCATGTCTTCAGTGTGGAGGAAAGTTGGGACGTTAAACCGGGGTGTAGGACGCTCCGCCTGACGACTGCTGCAGCTCTGAAGTTTCTTAGCTGGTGAAATCTCTCCATCCGGCTCTTCATTGTTTCCTCCACATTTGATCCGGCGGCGCTGCCGGCCGCCCGTCTCCCGCCTGACGTCAGCGGGCCGCTATCTCCAGCGCCGCCGCCGCGATAACGCACATGAATGGATCCTCACATCCCACAAAGACACTGAAGGCTGGGAGGACGTACAGTACACTCAGTTTTTTTTTTTTTTTTTCGTTCCCTCTCTCTTTTCCTCCTGCCTGTCGCCCGCTCTCCTCAGCAGCGCCATGGCAACGCAGGAGATGAATGCCGACGTGGAGCAAAGAAAATCCTGACGGCAGGAAAATGGAGGAGGGATTGAAGGAGGAGGGGAGGGAGGAGGAGGAGGAGGGGGAGGGAGGGAGGGGTGAACCTGTGGAGAAGGACAAGGACAGATTTAGTAGTTGGCGGGGGGGCGGGGGGGGGGGGGTAGTAAAGTGCAGAACAGCCCCCCCTCCCCCTCCCCCTCCCCCTCCGATTTACAGCAGCAGCCTGGTGATATATATTTAGCAGCGAGACAAAGGATGCAGAGGCCATGAAATGACTTGTCACTAACGCAGGTCGCCTCTCCATCGTCCCGTCTCCGCTACACTTCATCCACCAAACACCAAACACCGCAAAGCATCCTGGGAGGGCAGGCGGTCTCTATTTATAGCTGCCAGGTTCCCCACCGGTCAGGGAATTTTCTGGAAAGTCATGGAACGTGGAGGGGAAAGTAGAGGGAATTGGGTGAACTCTCTGGGGAATATCAGGGAGTTTAACAAATGGGTCAGTTTCCAGGAAGACAGCAGGACTGGTTTCACACAGTCGCTGCTTCAGCTGCTTCAGCTGCTTCAGACTGAAGAGCAACATGCAGAAACCAGGAGGGAGGAACAGTTTCAGGTGATGGAAGCGCTCTGTCTTACCTATGGAAAGTCATGGAATTATACACTGTCTGTCAAACGTTTGGGGACACCTCGCCTTTGTAATAGAAGTACTATTTGATTTTCCCTGTTATTCTTCAATGAAGAAGTAAGGGGAAAAAATGGCTGCAATTCTTTAGTTAACATAAAATCTATTTCCTGATACTTTGGATCTATTTCTTCAACACTCAGTTCAGCTGCTCAGGAGGTTTTGTGATGAAAGTATAGTTTCATTGTTTTAGTGTTATCATCACAAAAACAATAATATATAATATTTGTACTTCCCCCTTCCTTCTCCCCTCCTTCCCTCCTTATCCTCCCTCCATCCTTACCTCCTAACCCTACTTCCTTCCCCGTCCTTCCCTCCTTATCCTCCCTCCTTCCTTACCACCTTACCCTCCTTCCTTCCTCCTTCCTTCCCTCATCCTCCTTCCTTCCCTCTTTCCTTACCACCTTACCCTCCTTCCTTCTCCCTTCCTTTTCCCCTTCTTCCCTCCTTATCCTCCCTCCTTCCTTACCCCCTTCCTTCCCACCTTGTCCTCCCTCCTTCCTTACTTCCTTCCTTCCCTGCTTATCCTCCCTCCTTCCGTCCCCCTTACCCTCCCTCTTTCCTTACCTCCTTCCCTCTTTCCTTCCCACCCTATACTCCCTCCTTCCTTCTCCCCTCCTTCCCTCCTTATCCTCCCTCCATCCTTTCCTCATTCTCCCTCCTTCCTTCCCCCTTCCTTCCTTCCTACTTCTTTCCCCCTTCCTTCCCTCCTTCCTTCCATCCTTCCTTCCTTCCCTCCTCTTCCTCCCTCCTTGTCCATCACAGTGTTAAGTGTTAAGTCAGCGTTCTGCTGGTGTGAGTTTCCCCTGCTGACTCATTTATAGACTGGGACTCCAAGGCTGAAGGCTGAACTAGGACAGAGGGCAGCTGGACCCAACCCACCCCAGGAGGGGGGGGGGGGGGGAGAGAAGAGGGGGGCAGGAGGAGGAGGAGGAGGAGGAGGGGGGGAGTAAGAATAGAGGAGAGGAGAATGCAGAGAGCAGAGATCTGAAGGCGAACTTCCTTCCCAGCCTTCGCTCTCCCTTTTAAATACACCCCCACATACACACACACTCTCTCTCTCTCTCACACACACACACACACACACCCTCGTCTCTCCGTCCTCGTCATCCCCTGCAGTCTGGTGTTGCTGTCTGCTCCAGACAGACGGAGGCTGGCGGACCGGCTGCTCTCTCTCCGCCAGCCAAGCGATGCTCTCTCTCCCTCGCAGGTTAATCCTCCCCCAGAGGCTCCGCTCTCCCTCTCTATCTCTCTCTCTCTCTCTCTCTCTCTCTCTCTCTCTCTCTCTCTCTCTTTCTCTCTCTCTATCTCTCTGCCGTTAAGTCCAGCGCCTACCGACTGCCGGTTACCGTCTACCGGTTATCTGCTGCCTGCCGCGGCGGCCGCTGCACGGACCTGACAGCCTGCCAGGAAGCGCGAGGGAAGACGACCTCCGTCTGTCGCGGCTCCTCTCTGCTCCGTCGCTCCTCTCCTGGAAGCAGCGTCGGTCCGTAGACCTGCGCCTCCTCTGCAGCCGCTGTCTGTGAGGAAGAGGAGGAGGAGGAGGAGGAGGAGGAGGAGGAGGGGGGACACGAGGTGGAGTGAAGCCCCCCCCCTCCCATCGTCTGCTCTCCAACCAGCAGCACCAGCACCTCCGCCACCTCCGCCACCCCGTAGCCTGCAGCAGGAGCGGAGGAGGAAGGAGAAGAGGAGGTGAAGAGGAGGAGCAGAGGAGAGGAAGAGCAGGAGGAGCAGAGGAGGAGGAGAGGGAGAGAAGGAGGAGCAGGAGGCGACACAGCAGCAGAAACAGCAGCAGCAGCAACAAGCAGCATGCTGAACTCTGTGTGGTACGCCAAAAAGATGGGCCGCCGCATCATGGGCACCCTGAGGAGAACCAAGAGGCTCCACCGGCGCCTACTGGTAGGTCCCACCCCCCCCTCCACCCCCCCTCCACGCAAAAACCCCAGCCTCGGAGCTCGGAGGGGTGAGGAGGTGGGGGGGGGGGTGCTGCACCGTGCGGCACGGTGTGGCGTGAGTCATTTTCTACAACGCACTGAGGCAGACAGGGAAAACAAACGTGTGTGTGTGTGTGTGTACTACACTGCTCTGCTCTGTTGTGTTCTCAGCCTGTGTAAATCTGTATGATCATGGCTAATTTGGTAATGTGTGTGTATGTGTTTGTGATTCCCAGCACATGGTGTGTGTGTGTGTGTTGGTGTTTGGAAGTGGATTGATGCAGCGTCTGCTCTGGATGTGACACAGTAGAGGAGGCAGCTGTGGAAAAACAAGTTGCAACAGGAGTGTTGCTGCTGCTGCTGCGTCATGTGGGTCTGTACACACAGCAGGACGCACACATGTAGAGACCCGACGCATCATGACCGTGTGATGATGATGATGAATCCTGCCGGCTGCGAGCGGAGCGTCGCGGGTCTAGAAACGCCCTTATCCGTAATCCGGCTGTCATGCTAACGAGTCTTTACGGTCAGAGGGGGCCCGGGTGTTGTGAGCGGAGAGGCGCGGGCGACAGGAGCGGGAGTCGGTCCCGCCTCCTGCCGCCGGGTCGTCCGGCGGGTCGGTGAGGATGCGGCGGCAGGTTATCGACTCCTCAGCGATGTCACGTTGTCGTCGTTTCCACCGGCAGAGCCCGCCGTCTGAATCGGAGCCGCTGTCACTTTACGGGCCGATAGATGTTCAGGAATTAGTCCTGGTGACACTGCTGCTGCAGAGAAATACAACTCTCATAGTGACACACAATACTGTTCCACAGCCCAGCCTCCAGTAGCTGAGTATGTTGGAGAGCCAATTAGATAAGAACTGTTATTTATTACAGTGATTCGCAACCTTTTTCATATCAAGGACCCCTAATCTAGTCCACATTAGAGCAACAGACCCCATTTGAAGAGATTTTGTCTCTCACACCCAAATCTGAGAATATTTTTATTGTCAGATATGATTTTGTCCAGAACTCCATGACTGTCTGTATTGTAGGTAGAGAGATAACAGAGAAACTATGATCAGAACAGTCATTCTTCTACATTCTCTAACTGTGTTAACTTCTTGTAAATTAAATATTGCTGAAGTTTAACAATTCATCAGTTTGCTGGGGACCCCCTGGAACCCCCTCAAGGACCCCTGGTGGTCCCCGGACCCCATGTTGAGAACCACTGATCTAGAATGTGTTTGGACTGTGATCGTAGTGAAAGCTGATGGTTCGTCCCCCTGCAGCATCACTTCAGTGTGTCAGTTAGCAGTGAGGATGCAGATCGCCATGTGAACAGATTTACCTGCATAAACAGCAGCAGCATGTTCTGGGCAGATGTGAGGAACCCCTGCAGTAGCACATGCCTTCCCCGGCGTTGCCTAGCAACCTGCAGGCTCCTGACACGCAGCGCTACCCCACCACCTCCCTGTTTACTGCCTCAAACACACACACACACACACACACACGTATATATATCTATATTAACATGCATGCACATGGACTCACACACCAAAATGTGTCCATGTTTGGATTAAGGACAAAGTAAAACCTCAGATTTTTGTCATTTATCCAACATTTCTTCAGCCTCCAGAAGCTGAGAAAGACAAAAACATTTCATCATAACCACACAGTGTTTGCAGTTATATGTGAGCCGGTGAAGACCAGCGGGAAGAGCAAGGCACTGCAGGGGTTAAGGGTTCAATTCCCTGTGGAGCTGGATGGGCAGAGCAAGGCACCTCCGTCTTAACAGTTTAGTCTCATATTCAGCCTTCAATCTTATTTCTCTTAAACCAAGAGAAACATTCTGCAGTGAGGAGAGATAACTCCACTTCTTTCTGATGCAGCTTCACTTGTTTCAGGAGTTTTCTAGAACAGAGTGTCAGTGTGTTGAAACCAGTCAGAATAAGGCAGATCACTGCACTGCTGTCAGGAAAATGACTTTTGATTCTACTGAATTCTTCAAACAAGTTGATTTGCATTGGAAACAAGAAATTCTCTCAATCCGTTGGCAGATTTTTTCACTTGTTTTAAGAAAATTACGATTTCAGGACTCGATGCAGGTTCCATTCCCATGTTAAAGTGCTGTTGAACTTTGGTAGTACCTTGGGTTGTGTAGCTTCCTGGACATGACATAACTCCAAAATCGAAAAAAGTGAGAGACTTGTTTTTTATATATTGGCAGAATATAAAAAAAACACAATTCTCCAGTCTCCTCTACCGGAGCAACAGATCACAGAATCACTGATTGAGATGGAGAGCGGACAGAAAAGACCTGAATGTACAGAGAATAAATATCAAGGAAATTCAGGACATTGGATCAATTTCCAGACGTGAAGCCAATACTCTTATTTCTGTTTGGAGGATAATGTTGTCAGGACTCTAACTCATACTGGACTCTCAAAACGGCAGCGAGCGGTACCGTTTGAAAAATTTGAACACCATTACCCAGAATTCCTGTGCGGTGAGGTGTGTTGTCATGATGGCGTTTGTCTGAGTAGAAGAAGAATAATACCTGATAGAAACTTCATGCTGACACCACAGGTTCCCTCTATAGAGCAGATGATCTGATTCGATTATAATTTTTTTTTTTTTTGTCATCATTTTTATATTACAACAAAGTTCATTTACAGTATTCCATAAGCAATAATCTATTTCGTATTCATTTTGTTTATATCTTGAGACACTTTTTTCCCCCAAGTTTTTTAGCCTGAGAAGAGAATAAAAAGAAAAGAAAAATAGACACAACATGATCTGATCAGATTTTGGAGCCACCTTCCTGCATAAATTTGCATATTAATGAAGGTACTTTCTTCATACAAAGCATTTGTTCATACAAAGTCTGGTGGTAGAGCTGTAACAGAAGTAACCCATTTTTCCCAGATTTAATCAAATTTGTCTTTCTGAGTTAAAGCTTCTCCTCCATTATAAATATATTATACGCTAAATCCATCCAGTCATTTTCACCGGGTGTTTCTGACTTTTTACAACATGCCAACAGCAGTTTTCTTAACAGATATTTATCCTCCTGTCTCCAGTCAAGCCCCTCCAACTCCCCTAAATACAGTGTTTTAAAGTTCTTATTAAACAGACTTTCCCCAGTTTATCTCTCAGGTCCGCCTGTGTTGTCGGCGTGTGTCGTGGTGTTCAGCCTGTAGATGGAGCTGTAGACGCACAGAGGCACAGCCAAGGCACTAATCCTAATCCTCAGCAGATCCTCAGTGTAATTTAGCATTATACCTCTCATTATACGGAGTCATATTTTAGATGGAGCCGCCGGACGTCTCCCGGTGTCACGGAGAGGTGGGACGGCCTCAGAGGAGCAGCAGCTGTAGAGTTAAAGCTCTCTGAACGCTCCGGTGGCTGGCGGTGTGTTTGTGCTGTGTTGTGTTGTGTTGTGATGTGGACAGTGCAGCTCACCGTCTGTCACACTGACCTGCAGTGTGTTCGGTCCTGTTGTCCTGCATCATGTGTCGGTATCTGCTGTGTTGCACTACTGTCACCAAGACTGATTCCTGTACGTTGCTATTGGGGAATGTAGTGATTCTGATTGAACCTACAGGCTGATTCCTTCTGACCCATGCTAACAATATCCCACTTTATTGTAGAGATGGCAGTTAAATATAACTAAAACAATGCAGGCGTATAGACACAGGTCCCTGCAATATTGATATTCGCAGCAATACGTGGATTCAGATCAATAGGTTTTGAAAGCCTCTCTCCTCCATCATGTGTGTGGATGGAGAGGAAGCGTTTAGGAACAATGGGTATCGGTCGGTGGACGGGCGACCCAGGCTGGTTTTAGACTGGAGCAGTGAGAGAGGGGGTACTGTGTGTGTGTATACTGTATATTGTCATATATATGGAGCAGATGACTGTCCTGGTTGGTGTGCTGCTGTGTGTTTACAGCAGCAGCTCTGGATGCTGGACGGGGAGAGATGTGGGGAAGCTCCTCCCACCAAACCCCCGGCCGGCCGCTCGCCTCCCGGAGCTTAAATCCACTTATGAAATCAGACCTCCGTCCAACTGCACAGCGCTAGTTGTCATGTCAACGCCAGTATGTGGGTTATTCTGGGCCATATTTTGTGTTGTATAAATCATTTGGCCATTCATAATTTACCCAACATAAAGGCCTGGTTCTACAAATCCATACATCCAGACCATCTGTCACAGCGCCGCAGCTAACCAGCTCCTGTTTGACAAAACAGATTTATGTTTCTGGCTGAGCTTCATTACTTTAATTGAAAGTTGAACTGCCTGATGTGACCAGTTGTTGTGGACACTGCTGCTCACCAGAGACCAGTGAGAAACAAGTTATTGACATGAGCTTTATTAGTGTTTTTCTCTTCACAAGGAATCATGAGGTCACACATTGTTTTGCCTTAACATCCAGACATGAGGCTGAATGAGGCTGTAGTTGAAGTAAGGGATAATGCCCGACGAGATGTCCGTTAATTTCTGATTATGGACACCTCGAAGGGCATTATCCCGCTTATACCATGGTCACTTGCCAAAGAAAAAAAAATTAAGACCATTCATTTATATTTTCGTGTGTTTTGTAATCAAAATCTAAAGTTTTTCACAAGCCATAACTCAGTTTCCCTGGTAACACCTGAGGGTTTGACTAATACCTGGAACAATCATTACCGTCCCATAAGGTTCTTATGCAATGGAAACGTTGTTCACTACTCCAGTAAATAGGACGAACCTTAGATACGACTTGGCAGCAGGAGATATTTCCTGTCCGCTCAGCTCACAGAACCCTTCGGCTCAGCTGTGAGCAGGAAGCTAACGTTATGCTAGCAAGATTCGAAGTCAATAACACTGCGTCCGGTCGACAAACAGTAAATATAATTTGACAGTATGTTTAACAGCAAGACTAGCTAGCTGTCCAGCCATGTCACTGTCCCCAAATCAATATCAAGATTTTCACGAACAAATGAACGGAGTAAACGGAGGCTTTGACTGCGTCCCTGTTGCTATGGTTACTCATTTTAGATACAGGCTGATGCTACGTAGCCAGCGCTTTAATTTAGAACGGTGAACAGACAGTTTCACTGGAACTACTTAGTAGGTGTCCATTATCAGGAATTAATGGACACCCTGCAGCCAATCAGAATCGAGTATTCACCCAGACCATGGTGTAACATCTGATAAACCAGTTTAGTTAGTTAGTTAGAAACTTTGTTGTCCACAATGGGGAAAATTGTCTTTGGCTTCACCACAATCAACATGGATTTACAAAGAAGACAACTGTAGAAAACATAAAGACAGAGAAACGTGAAAAACATGAAAAGTTTCTTGTTTTCTATCTGCTGTTGTTGGACGAACCTCTTTCCTCTCAGTTATCAGAGGAAATGAGGAACTTTTAATGAATGTGGATCCATCAAGACTGTTGTGTTTTTGTGAAGTCTCCATTTTGGGGGAAAATATCATTACCTGAAATTTAGCATTCTCACACAGGCAGAACGCTGACTTAACACTTAACACTGTGATGGACAAGAGGGAGGATGAGGAGGCAAGGAAGGAGGGAAGGAAGGAAGGAAGGAAGGAGGATAAGGGAACGACTGTATCTCTTAAAATAGATCCAGTCTGGAAAAGTCAACCAAGACCAAAAGTTATCTTCTACCTTTTAAAAGCTGCTGTCATTTGGCTTAATTTTGTGCCAACAATCATTTTGTAAGAATAGGAATAACTTTTTTTTAAATTTTGGATACTCACATTTCTTTCCTTTATAACGGTTTGTAATAATACAGTCTAAGTTTGTAATAATAGAATCTAGGTATAGCAGTGAAAAAGAGCCAGCCCATCAGGGACAGGACAGTCCCGGCTCCTCAGCGGTCCCGGAGCCGGAGCCGTCAGGTTTTTAACGTCCCACTTCTTCAGCGGAGGCTTAAGCCACCGTCAGAGCGCAGAGAATATCTAAATTAAAGCCGTGGCTTCCCGCCCACCGCCGCCGACCGGGAGTCCTCGTCACATTCCCGCGCTGCTGATGCCGTCACGCACGGCCGTGTGTCTGCTCCGGGGGCGACATTGATTATTCATGCTGCGAGCGGGGGCCCCCCCTCGTGCTGACATGTGCCTTGCTCACTGGAGCCTATTAATTGGCAGGAGAATGAGAGAAGATGAGAGGCAGGGTGTCACAGAGAGAGGGAGCGAGGGAGGGAGGGGGTGAACGAGCGACTGAGCAAGAAAGAGTGTGTGAAAGAGAGAGAGCGAGTGTATTGTACGCTGGTGGAGGGTGTTGAAGCCTGAGTAACAGGATTGGGTTTGCCTCCTGGATCCGTCGCCGACGCGCCGCAGAGACCGAGCAGCCGGCTCCTCCCCGAACCAGAAGGAACCAAGATCTGTCGTTTAATCGCCGTCCTCTCCGCTGCCGGGAATCCTCTCTTCTTCTTCTTCTTCTTCTTCTTCTTCTTCTTCATCATTCCTCCGTTCAGCAGGAAGGGAAATGACCACACATTACCCGAGGCAGGAGTACAGCTCCAAGGCCGTGAACGGCGCGGAGAAGGGTGCGGGGAAGCCGACCGGCCACCCGCGGGTCAACATCAACCTCCAGGAGTCCCTCGCTCACCTGCACCCGCTTCAGAGGCAGCATGCCATCGAGCTTCACCAAAAACAACAGCAACAACAACAACAACAACAACAACAACAACAACAACAACAACAACAACAACAACAACAGCAGCAGCAGCAACAGCAGCTAGCGTCCCAGCCCCAGCCACAGCGGCAGCAGCAGCCGGGCGCTCCGCAGGCCCAGACGTCCCTGGCCACCTTCACCGCCTGCACCCTGCCGGCGTCCTGCCGCGCCCGCAGCCGCTTCATCAACCTGCGGGACAGCGTCAAGAAAAGCCCCACCAAGAGCACCGCCAAAGTCAGCAGCACCCAGGCAGCCAGCAGACCCGAAATCCCCTGGGTGCCCTTCGCCTTCAACAAGGTAGTTCAGTCAGCTGGAGGTGAAGAGTTTCGTCTGTGGGTTTAGATATGTTCTTCTAAAATACTGAAATATATCCTCTCTGACACTTAGCTTTTTCTTTTTCCTTGGACTTGTCTGTTACGGTCGTTGTGGGGTCACAGGGATGTTGTCTGGCTGCTGTGACCTCTGACCCTTCATCTCCTTGTGATGTTGATGATGTCAGAAGGTTATTTTACTGTGTAGCTCATGTTAAGGCTCTCTGGGTGAGGAAGTGGAAATATAAATGTAGTGATATTTTAATTTGTAGTTTATAGAGTTCACATCTACAGTGGTTTGCTGGTGTGTGTGTGTGTGTGTGTGTGTGTGTGTGTGTTTTGGTTGGTAAGTTGTGAATTGCTATTGGAGACTCAGATTGAGTTACTATGTCACTTTATGGAGAATCCATACAGGCTTTCCATTTGTGGTTCTGTTGGCGTCTGCTGTGTCGATGCTGTTCTGGACCGGTTAGTGTCGTCGGTCCTGACCGTCGAGCGTCTTTACCGCTGACGTCCCGTCTCGGCGTGAGCTCATGTGTCCTCCTGTCTGTGTTTTCAGCTCACTGAGATCCAGCTAGTGAAGAGTCTTCACTCCGAGTCGTCAATCTTCTTAAATTGAAATTCTAATCTCTGCTCTGTTGTGGTGCTGCGTTGTCGAGCCGGTTTGTATTCTGCCGGAGCAATTAAGCCCCATTGTCAAAGGCTTTCCGAGCGCAGCTCCGAAAGTAGGGCTGCCGGATCAATGCGGTCGATCCGGGGGGCTAATTTTAGCGGCTGTTGGTTTTCCACAGGCTCTGGGTTCTGCTGCTGCAGCACAACAATTAAGCCTCTCGAGCAGCGCCGCGCTTCCTGCCAGCAGCCGCTTCACGAGGTCCTGCTCTTGCATAATAGAGGTCACAGTGCTGAAGGCCGGCCTCAGACTCACTGCTCATTATTATATTTTTTTACATAAGCCAGAGTTGTGATGGATGGATTGGCCTCTGAAGATACAGTCTGGGAGTAGTTTGACCATCCTAGTTTTGGGTCTGTTCACATGTGAAGTGTCTGGTTCCACCATGTGAAACAAATGACTTTTGTTCTTACAAAGTGATAACAAAGTAAAACAAATGATGATTTCCTTTACTAGACAGTAAACTTGCGTCCTTGACAAAATAACACTTGTACAGTCTGGATCTTTTACATTTCAGAGGTACTGGTGAGCTTGAGGCGATGGTTTTTATTCCCAAAATGGATATATAACGTTATGGTTTGACATAGGAACTTTTGACGTTCTTAACACATTGTAACCCAAACTGCAGCTCTGTTTCCTCTGTTTTACAATCTTCCCAAGCATTACCAATGTTAACAAACCTTTTACACTCTCACAATCCATGTTAAAGGAATAGTTCACCCCAAAATGACTCACTCATTATCTCCTCTCCCTCATGTCAGTAGAAACAGTTTGTATATCCACATAACACACAGCGACTTGGCTAGTGTGAGATAATGAGTTAAATACTGGACTTTTGGACCCACAATATAATCGTTTGGCTTCAGAACACAAATTGTATGGTAATTTTTTTTTACCTTTTTGGAGCTCTAAAGAACCAGGGGCCGGATTCACCAATGTGTTCTTAAGATAGATCTTAAGAAATGACATAGAGGAAATTTTAGGAAGTTCTTAAGAAGGCTCTTAAGTGCAATTCCTCAATATTTTCTTAGTAACAGTCTCATTTCTTACGAATTTCTTTAATTTTCCTACTTTTCCTACTTTAATTTTCCTTAAGAACTTCTCAAAATAGGGCCTGAATTAATTCTGGTTAATAAACTTTAGGCTTACTGCTATTGAGGCTAGGAGGAAACCCAAAGTGCTTCCATCTACAAAACAATTGGGGTAAAACCTATTTAGGGCAACTAGAGCAAAGCTTTAAACATTGGTTGCTGTTGGTAACTGTAAAATTTGCTAGCTTATTTTCAATAAACATGAGACAGAGGCACCTGGCCCTACAGCAAATAAAGCTTTACAATAAATGTTCATCTTAATGTTAGGTGTCGGGGAACCTGTGAAGACTTTGAACTATAACCTACTTGTCTAAAATGTGTTTAAATATATGATATTAGAGGCTTACCTTTTCACTGTAGGAATTTTAAGACAGGTGAAGGGCTGTCT
The DNA here is from genome assembly GCF_048128805.1 of Centroberyx gerrardi. NCBI lineage: Eukaryota > Metazoa > Chordata > Actinopteri > Beryciformes > Berycidae > Centroberyx > Centroberyx gerrardi. Next base: position 29,728,719 of record NC_136009.1, read on the forward strand.
TAAAGTTAAGAAAAGAACAAATTTGAGAACTTTCATTTCAAGAATACCATTTATTCATAAGTTTTTTCTTAGGAAGAAACAGAAGAAGAAAGTTAAGAAAATATATAAGAACTGTTTTTGAGAATAGCATTTTTTCCAATTTTCTAAAGAAAAAAATGGCACTTGAGAAGATTTTTTTTCTTAAGAGGGTTTTGTGAATCCGGCCCCAGATCCTGTTTACTTCTGTTGTTGACTTGGAGCTGCACTAGCTAACTCTCTGTGTGTTATATGGACATACACACTTCACCAGTGCTGCTGCTCACTGACATGAGGCGTGTTCACACGTCTGAGTGGGAAATCCAATCAGAAGTCGACCTCAACACGCCGCTCTCTCTCCAGTCTGCAGTGAAGCTCGCTCCACCAGGTTTGGAGCCATGTGTGTTTTTAACAGCAACAGCTAATCTGTGATGATGGAAATTATGTTGCTGGTGAAAGTTTTAGTTCCAACTAGACTGAGCTAGCAGTGCAAGTTTTTATCCTACTATAGAATGAGGAAAACTCTGTCCGTCCGTCCGTCTGTCCGCATCCATTTTGCTCCTCAACGGGTCGGCCAATCAATCTCAAACTGCACATGGGCATTGAGCATTGGCATAGGCAGGGACTGACGGAGCTGATTTTTCCATTTTCCCAAATTTACGCTGTTTATGTGCATTTTTGGCAAGTCTGCGCGTAGTTGTGGCGCGCGCATCCCCGGGCACGGACTAGTGTAAAAGACTTGGAATTTATCAAGTTTCAATCAAGAATCAGTAACTCTCTCCTCCTCCATCTTCTGCTGCCGAGGAGCCGTTGAGCAGCTCGCTTAACCCCCAGCTGCTCCGGTGGAGCTGCTCAGTGGCCACCAGTACAGACTGTGGGCCACTGGGCAGCTCCCAGTTTAAATGTGTGGAACTGTGTGAATGTAGCAGGATGGAGGTCTGTCGGCCTTCCCTGGTTTGATAAAGGTTAAAAAATCTAAATGGTCCCGGGTCGATGGTTGTTTTCTGTAGTTGGGTACCGCAGCGCAGATTTCGGTGGCGCTCGAAAATACAATACCTAAACTGCCGACTGAAATATCCGCCCACTGCCGCTCCGAAACTGAAGTTACAGGCAACAGAAACGTCCCGGTGCCAAACACTTCTATACACTTCCCTCCTCCAGGTCTCAGCATCATGCAGAAGGTTCCCTTAAAGCTCCAATAAAGTCTCCAGTTGTCCCAAAAACAGCTAAAGCTAAAGCTAGCTCGTTGGTGACCGCACGCAGGTCACACAGCCCTTCAGAATAAAAGTCCCTCGGCAATATACCAAAAGAGTGCGCGCAGTACTTTGTGGGTTAAGAAGTTATTTACTGTTAAATTGTTGTAGGTGTTATTTATTATGTAAATTTATTATTTCAATTTGTTTATAGTGTTTTGTATTTAAAAGTATAATTCAAACAGTTAAGAGTTATTATATTGTTTAATGTCTTTGTCTTTGCAATAAGAAATACGTTCTTTAATGTCGTCGTTTGATTTTTAAAGGTGTGCCATTTTTAAATTTTTAGCACCGATATCTGCAAAATCTAAACGATACTCCTCCCTATTTTTCCATGAGGTTGTCGTAGAAATGAGTTTATTCCTTCAGCGCGGCCAGCAGAGCGACCTGCCACCACAACACACTGACACGACCTTTGACCTTTGCCCTCTGCGCTGGGATCGCTGCTGCCTGTCTGTTTAATACTCTGCATTCCCAGATTGAAATTTCTGCTCTTTCCAATAATCACAAAAAGGGCATCTGTTGAGGCCGCCCCCCACTGAGACCGCCAGGGGGATTGGGGATTTGGGTTTAACACACACACGCACACACACACACCCCCCCCACACACACACACACACACACTAACATGTATACACACAGCTGACCTAGGTCAAATAGTATTGCTTTAATCTTCTTGGAGTAGCAGATGGGCGGGGTTTACCACATCAAGACCGTCCAGATAGTGATGCTGCCAGGTAAGCTGTCAATCAACGAAGTGGACTAAATTGACGTCCTGTGATTGGCCGGCCTCTCTGATGCTCAGCACACTGTCCTGTGTGGCAGAACCCCGCCCACCTGGCACCTCAGCAGCATCAAAACAAACCATGAATATTTGCGAATACCGCTGCTTTTATCCAGAGCGACGTCCAATCAGAGAGCAGGTAGAGGACTCGGGACTCGAACCTGTGACTCTCTGTCTACCTGCCGCTCCACACACACACACACACACACACACACACTGCTGAAGCCCGGTCTGATCGACACGCACACATCCTCCATCCTCCCCTCCACTCCTCCTGCTGTTCATCTGTGTTGCAGTGTGTTTGTCTGACCTTTGACCCCTCACCATGCTATTGTTTAGCAGGCAGAGGCCACCCCGCCTTCCTCTCCCATAATCCCCGTGATCCCAATCTCGCCCATCCCAGCCGAGACCGCCGTCATCCCTCCGACGTCACAGGTTTTTTTTTTTATTTTCCTCCACTCCTCTTTTTTTTGTTGTTTTTTTTATTATTTTCTCTGCTCCGTCCATCTACAGATTTGTGTCTTTATTTATTTTGCTGTTGATCATTTTGTTGCTGTTATTTATTTTTATTTGTATTTTCCATCTCTGCCATCCTGCTGTGGGTCTGATGAAGTGAGGAGATTAGAGAGAGAGAGAGAGAGAGTCAGAGAGGTAGAGAGAGAGAGAGAGAGAGAGAGAGAGAGAGAGAGAGAGTCAGAGAGGTAGAGAGAGAGAGTGTGTGAGAGAGAGAGAGAGAGAGAGAGAGAGACAGTCAGAGAGAGACAGAGAGGTGGAGAGACAGAGAGAGAGAGTGTAAGAGAGAGAGACAGTCAGAGTGAGAGAGACAGAGAGGTAGAGAGAGAGAGAGTGTAAGAGAGAGAGAGACAGAGAGACAGTCAGTGAGAGAGACAGATAGAGGTAGAGAGAGAGAGAGAGAGAAACAGATAGTAGGAGGAATGCCACACTTCCCCCATTTGACTCCAAAGAGCCCATCTGCCTTTCTCCCGGGCAGAAACTGAGCGAGCGAGACAGACAGAGAATGAGTGAGTGAGAGACAGACAGAGAGAGAGAGACTGAAAGAGAGAGAGAGAGAGACTGAAAGAGAGAGAGAGAGGGGTGGAGGGGAAGCGGTGAGCAGCAGCGACGCCAGCCCGCGGGACTTTAATTTAGATTTATTTTAGCCTTCATGCTCGGGCGTTGCGTACTCTGCAGTGTGAAATGGCGTGAGCGTGTCGCCGTCCGCTCCGCTAATCTCTGCTCCAATCCACCGCCTTCCTCTCTGAGCCTCAGTCGCTCTGTAGCATCATGAGGAGAGTAAGTCTGCACCTCGCCCGCCGCCGCCTGCTCCGCTTTCATTTGCTGCACGCTGGATGCTGGGGGTGGAGGGTGGGGGGTGGGGGTGCTTTTAGCGGGTTTTGACGGGGCTGCAGGGGGGGATGGAGGGAGGGAGGGATGGAGCTGGGAGTTGAGGTGTTCTTTGGGGGATGTTTTTGATTTTTTGTTTTTTTGTTGGCGAGCTGAGATGTCGCCCCTGACGCTGCGCTGTGTTCTGTCTCCGCAGGCCAACCCTCCGCCTGTGGTGGTCAACACCGACAGCCTGGACACGCCTCCATACGTGAGTCCACCGCACGCTGCCTTCCTGCTGCTGTTAGCTCTCCTGGAAGTGTTGCTGCTTCTACTGTGTGTCACAAATCTGTTTTGTTTTTTTATTTAAATGGAAGTACACTACCAGTTAAAAGTTTGGACACGCCATATTTTTCGTTAGTTTTGATTTGTTTTACACTTTTTTTTGGTTGCTGCCTAATTCCATTTCTTCCGTTTGTGTTATTTCATAGTTTTGATGTCTTTGCTGTTATTCTAAAATGTGGAAAATAGTAGTTAGAATAATGGAGGGAAAGGGGGAGGTGTGAAGTCAGGGCATTTAGTTGTTATATTCTGTTATATGGTTTATTTGGCAAGTTTTTCATTTTTTTTACACTGCCAGTCAAAAGTTTGGACACACACATTTTTCTTTATTTTTACTATTTTCCACATTTTAGAATAACAGTAAAGACTCAAAACTATGAAATAACACAAATGGAATTGTGCAGCGACCAAAAAAGTGTTCAAAAAAATCATATTTATCTTATCTTCCAAAACTATCTTATATTTTAGATTCTTTGCCTTGATGGAAAGGCAAAGGCTTTGGAAAGAAATTTATACATAGGATCAACTTCACTATTCATATTTGTCTAAGAAACTCATTTCAAGCATTTAAGCAGAAGCCTTTAGATCAAAATGAAACACAGAACATTCAGTCAGGAGTCAGACTGTGACTGGTGGTGCACCAAAACAAATCATGTTTGTAAATGAGTGAAGGCCTGTCTGTTTTTCCAATTAATTAATCAATCAAACTTTATTTATATTGCACCTTTCATGCAAGATTGCAATACAAAGCGCTTAACAAGATAAGAAGATAAATAGATAAAACACAATAATGAAAATCAGAATATTATGTTTTCAGTGCAAAAATGTAAAGTAGTTTTAGATGTAGTGTGTGTGCATGCCTATAATAGTGATAATCATAATACATTTTCTTTATATAGCACTTATCTAAAAGCAGTTTATAGAATATAGAATATATAGAAATAGTAAAATACATGAAGAAGAGATGAGGATAGGACGCATTTCAAAGAAAATGGGCTAGAAGAAAAAAAAGACATCAAATAAAACAAGAAAAAAAAATACAAGAAACAAAACGAGATTAAAAACCAAAAATTTAAACCAGTTCCATAAAAGCAAGTGTATAAAAAATAATTTTGAGCAGCGAGCTCATGCACACACACATACAGTACAGTGTGTGTGTGTGGGAAGAGAGGGGGGTGGGGGGGGGGGGGTGCAGAGAAGACAGATGCCTCTTGCCTGCACCCCCCCTCCCCCCTTCCCCCCTCCCCTCCCCTCCCCAGCTGAGTCCATTTCCCAGGAGTCTTAGCGGGGCCGGGGGTTATGGCTGCTCGTTAATCTGTCCGGTCGTCACGGTGACGGCAGAGTTCACACATCAACAGCCTTCTGACCGGAGGGAAGGAAACCGCAGCGTCTGATTGGCTCATCTGCCAGTCCGGAAACATGGACTCTACTGGACTCTACTGGACTCTACTGGACTCTAAACCTGGTCTTCTCCCTGGACCTTCTCTCTCCCCCAGCCCTCCTCTGTCTTCAGGCTCAGTCTGGGGTCACGGCAGTGTTTGTTCCATCTGCTGTCTGGGTGCTGTGACCTCTGACCTTTCACCTCCTTACCGTCGGTTGCCTTTTATATTGAAAACTGTCTGTTTTTCCTCCCACTCCCATCTCATCTCATCATGTGGATCAGTTTAACAGTTTGGGTCGAGTGATTCAACTCAACAAAACCTTCAAAATAGATCAGCAGATTTACTACATAAACTTTTAACTCCATAGACTGTTACCAACATATACTGTATTAACTAAATACACTATTAATAATAATAACTTGCCTTTGCATCGTATTCTATTCGCGTAAAATGTTCTGATTTTCGGCCCGAGGCTAGTACAGGAAGCAGATGATCTACCAGTTCAGTTTTATCAGAATCTGGATCACTTTTTTCACCAAGTGCAAGAAATGTACAGCAATTAGTTTAGTTGAAATTGGTGCAGAGATGCATCAACAGCACTACTGACAGTACTGACATGGTATCAGTACACACTGACACACATGCTGCAGACACCAGCAGCTCTAACACAGTGTGAAGGGACAGTTTAAAGTCCCACATCATGTACAGCAGGACTCCCTCTCCTCTGTGATGATAAAGGAGTTGGATGTGTATCTAAACATGGTGAAAGTATCAAAACTAAATCCACACAATCCATATTAGAAAAGCGAGCCTCTAAACGAGCCGTTTGGACTTCCGTCACTTTGCGGCGTCACAAAGGTTCGCTCATTATCATTTCTGTAAGAAATAATAGACTAACAAAGTGTTTTTTTCAAAGCGGTCGAGCGGTCGTCGTCGTTTATTACCGGAGAGTTTTCCCTACCTGTAGCCGCCGGGCCGCGGCGTCTCACGTTTCACTCTCGAAACGGTCAGCCGATCGGAACGGAGGGTCGTTAATATTAATGAGCCTTAAAGACACGGCGACAGAAACGGCCTGTTCTTGGTAAGGCTCAGAGAGATGCTGGAAAATGAACGTGGAGAAATGGATTGAGAGTGTTTTTGGTTCATGACACCACACACACAGCTTTGAATGGACAGAAAGACACAAAATAAAACTCTGGACAGTAGAATATGGAGCTTTAACTCATATGATAGACAGCAGATTATACCGTACATACAATACAATAATATATAGAAATACACTCAGCGTTCTCCATGTGTGTTCAGGCAGCATGGAGTCGACTGATGAGCTCAGACAGACAGAGGTTTCTGGGAGAGTCGTGTGTTTCCGGCAATTCTCCATCCAGATCCAGATCCTGATCCTGATCCTGATTCCGATCCACATCCGGTCCCGGCCCGTCTCTGAGTCTCTGTCTGTCCTTGACGTTGTCGCCGTCCTGCCTGGCTTCACACCAATCCAAATTAAATTGGCGCCGGCGCCTAAACAGCTGCCCGGCTCTGATTGGCTCTGTGCTGCTCCAGACGCTGGCCGCCGTCAGCAAGATCCTGCTTTGTCTTCGCCAGATTAATTTGCAAAAGGACCAAGATGTTAAAAAAATAAAGAAAAGGACGTTTGATAAAGCTGCTTATGCTGCTGCTGGCTCCGCTCCACACTGTCAGTTTATCACTTCATGGGAACTGCAGAAAACTTTTAATACTTTCTTTCTCCTTTATATCGCACAACATGCTTCACAATCAAGAGAAATAAAATAGTGAACAAATGACACAGATCAATAAAGTTGAAGGACAATGAGCAGCGATTAAAATATAGAAATAAAACAGTTCCAGACACAACAAATGGAATAAATAGCAGACGAGGCAACAGGAATAAAATAAAGTTTTCAGGTTAAAACACGCTGTATGCAGAGTGTCGTCCTGGCTGTCTGCAGCTCTGCTGACGACAGGCCGGTCCGACAGAAACTGCTAACTTGTAGAAAACGTTGCAGCCTCTGAAGTCCAGCATCACAACGAGCATCACAGAGTCCCACGTTAGTCTGGGGGTCTAAACCTCCGTCAGGTCCTGGTGCCTCACTGCTGAGGTGCAGACCATGCAGACCCGACCTCCGGGGTTTGAGGAGTGTTGTTAGCGGACAGTCGCTGGGACAGACGGCTGCTGCTGAGCTGCCCTTGAGCTGCCCTTGAGCAAGGCACTTCATCCACTTCTCTACCTGAGCTGCCCAGCAGCAGCTGTGGTTGGACTGGTCCGCTCCCAGTGTGGATGTGTGGACTGATGATGAGCTCTATGAACCTTCTATGGAGAAATTAATAATAGTCTCTTTATTAGTACTTTATTAGTACTTTTCAAAGCAAAGTTACAAAGTGCTTCACAATCAGGTGAAATAAAACATTGAAAAGAATACAGATCAATAAAGTAGACGGTTAATGATGTAGAGCAGTGATTTAAATAAATAAATAATAGAAATGAGGGCGTCCTTGTGGCTCAGTGGCCTGCGTACAAGGCAACAGGATTTTTAGTTTAGTTCATTTGATAATCAAAAATAATGCACAGCCATCAGTCATGCATTAATTAAAATCATCCAGGAAAACACGTAAAGTCTCCAAAACTTATTTCCAGTGTGGTTCTCTTTTGAAAAGACAAGAAGAAAACATGGCATTGGCTGGCCAGGAGTCACAGAAGATACCACAAGAAAACATCAAATAAATTATATAAAAAACAGGCATATGAAATGTGCTTATTTTGTGTTTATTACAATTTTCAATATAAACTCAACTAAAGATTTGATATATTAACTGAGTGGTTTACTCTGCAGCATCACTCAACATTCACCTCTTTACCTTCATCTTAAAAGACCTTAAACTGACAGTCTGTTGGATTTGTAGGTCTATACAATAAAAGTTTGTTCCATAAAATAAATCAGTGTTCAGGTTAAACCTGCTCTGTCCCGTCTGTTGTTGTCACTGCTGTGTTTCCAGTATCAGTCCAGAATATGAATATGAATATGAGCTGAAGCGGAGCGCCTGCTGACTGACTCCTTCTCCTCTTCCTCCTCCTCCTCCTCCTCCTTCTCCTCCTCCTCCTCCTTCTCCTCTTCCTCCTCTTCCTCCTCCTCCTCCTCTTCCTCCTCCTCCTCCTCCTCCTCCTCCTCCTCCTCCTCTCTCTGCAGGTGAACGGCACCGAGGCGGACTACGAGTACGAGGAGATCACGCTGGAGAGGGTGAGACCGCCGGCCGCCGCCTTCTCATTAGATTTCCTTCTGAACCTCAGCCATGTTGTCAGCGAGCTGTATATTCTCGCCGGTCTTTACGAGCCTCGTAAAGCGGCGGCGGTCCATAACTCAGAGACCAGACTCTTCCCAGAAGCCCCTGGCACTCCTGGCACTCCGGCTGTTAATTTGACTTTGACACACTGCTTCAAAGTGTTTAGGAACTTTCTGCCGTGTTAAAAGCTAACGTGAACACTGAAATAAACCTCTGGAATAAATAAATGTCAAAATCTTAGTCCAAAATGTCTCAAACTGACATAAACAAATCAAATCTTAGTCAAAAATGTCTCAAACTGAAATAAATAAATCAAATCTTAGTCCTTTGATCTGGTACTGAGGCTTAATCTTATTTTTTGTAAAACAAGTGAAAGATTTGGCCCATAGTGTGAGATAATTCCACTTATTTTCAATGCAAATCACCTTTTCTTTTCAATAATTTTCATGGATCAAGTGACATTATTATTTATTATTTTATTTAATCATGGTACTTTTACATCAGTCTCTTTGTGTTTATTGTATGTAAAGCACTTTGTTTTTAGAAAAGTGGTGATAAAGCAGAAGCAGTCAGTTCTTCAGTTTGTAGAAAAATTATACTTTGACTCAATTACTAGTTTTCAGATATTTCAGTTATTTATTCTTCACAAAGACGGTGCCACATTAACAAAATCCTACAATCCCTGTGGTTCAGAAGTGTGTTTATGATGATGAATTATCTTACAAAACAATATCTGAAAACTACGTTCTTATCGATAATGTTAGTTTTCTCCTCCAGTCTTCAGGATCACAAACAGAAATCATGTTTTATTCTGGGTTTCACAAGGACATCATGAAGTCGACTCTGACCAACACAAATAACACACACACACACACACACACACACACACACACAGTTGCTTTGTATGCAGCTGTGTCTTAATCCCTGACTCTGCCTGTGGTGATATCTTTTTTATTATTTTCATCATCTTTCCCTTTTCCCTTTTTTTCCATGTGACCTAATTCAGCTTCATGCTTTCTCAAGTGCATTTTATTATTATCAGTGCAGCGTAAATAAAACCCTCCTCTGCCAGCTGAGACCCATACACACTCTAATACACACTCTAATACACACTCTAATACACACTCTAATACACACCCTAATACACACTCTAATACACACTCTAATACACACTCTGATACACACTCTGCAGCCGTCCTGTCTGTAGGTGATATTAGCTTCTCATTTGTCAGTTTGTCTAATTTACATGTTGGTTAATTATGTCACTTACTGGGATTTGGGCGTTGCAGGTTAATTATATCACTGTAACTTGGGAAAGAAATCACATAACTGCATTTTTGGTGTTTTTCTTTTTTGTTAGTTGACTATAAAGTTTCAGTATTAATGTGAGTGAGAGTTTAATAAGCCTTGGGGCCTTGAAACATGTTAAAACCTCATTGTATTATTCAATAATAATATAATAGTGATCGTTTTTTCTTATTATCACTTTTCAAAACCCAGTTAGGAAGCGCTTTACAGAGTAACACAACCAGAAACAGATCACATCGACAGCAGAAGCGATGTAAGCAAGTCAGGAGCGTAGTGAACCATAAAAGGGGGCGATTTAATAAAAGGTCATTAATCAAAGCAGGTCTATAAAAGTGAGTTTAAAGTTGTGATTTAAAAGCTGAAACTGATTTAAGAGTCTGAAGTCGTCAGGCAGGACGAGTCTGATGGAATACATCATGAACTGCAGCGTCAATATTTTAGATGCTGTCTCTAGGATTTGGTGGTTGTATGTTAATTATATGTCGCTATATAACCAATAATGAAATAACTAATAATGTAATAACTGCAGGATAATGTAATAACTTGTCAAAATGTAATTAAATGTCCCTCTAATTGAGTCGAAAATGTAAGAAAAACTGAATGTAAAAAAAATTATACTGAGTCAGTTTCATATTGTGAACAAAACAACCTTTTTCTCACCAGTTATCATGTTATCAGTCAATATTATTACATTATAAGTAAAAAAAAAAAAGAAAGAAGTTACAGCCCAATAATGTAAAGTTTTTTACATTATTGGGGGAAGGTTATTACAATATCAGTCAGGAGATTTTGTTACACTATCTGGTGATTTATTATTATTCATCAGTTTTTATTACATTTTCAACTCACTTAGAGGGACATTTTATTACATTTTGACAAGTTACTGCATTATCTGACAGTTATTGCATTATTGGTTATTATATTATTTATTGATACCATGTTGCTTATAGCTGTTTGTTGTACGTTTGGTTTCCTCTGCAGGGATTCAGTCGTTGTATGTTAATATAATACAAAATATATTTTGAATCCACCGTTTACTGTTACTGTGTGTTTTTGTTGGTTTGTTTGTTGTTGTTGTGGTTGTCATGGCGACCGCTGCCGGTCTCCAGGGAAACTCGGGGCTGGGCTTCAGCATCGCGGGCGGGACGGACAACCCCCACATCGGAGAAGACCCCAGCATCTTCATCACCAAAGTTATACCAGGAGGAGCCGCCGCCCAGGACGGCCGGCTGAGGTACACACACACACACACACACACACACACACACACACACACGGGGGCGGAGTGCGTAGTCTAGAGGCTCCAGTCTGTCAAAGTGATGTCATGTTGTCAACCGACGACTTCAGTCACCTACTGATGGGTCAGGGTAAAGCCACATGGAACTGCAAACAAAAAAAATTATACTACAAGTGAAGTATTATAAACAAAAAAAACTCCTCACTCCTCTAACCCCGCCCCCCCACGTTGAAAAAAGACGCCACAAAGTGAAACGAAAAGAAGCATTGCAAAGAAAAAAAAATAGCAATGCAAAAAAAAATGTGTTGCAAAGAAAAACAAGTATCGCTAACGACAACAAACAACAGGGCCAAGGTGATTCATTTCTTGCAAACATCAAATTAACTTTCAAGTATAATTGTTTTGTTTACTTCACATTTGTTTACAGTGTAACTGTTTTGTTTGTAATTCTGTGGCTTCATCTTGACACCGTACCTGCTCTCCTTTTTAAAAAGCGCTTCAGTTTGTTTTTTGAGACTGGTTGTCACATTATTTCTGAACCCGTTCACACGCCGGCCGCAGCACATTAACCTTTGCCGCCTCGCTCTCCGGGCGCCGCGTCCCCGTCCGACCCGACGGACGCCGCGTGAAGCCGAGGTCGCCGTGACGAAGAGCGAGCGGAGAACACACGGCTGAGCGGAGCGAGCGGAGCCGGGCGGTAATGGAGCAGCTGAACAGATAAGTGCAGCCGCTGCACACTTTTGATTAGAGAGCTGCTGCAGGCGAAGGATAAACTAGTTCAGTCTGGTTCTCCTGCTCCGGCTCCGCTGCACATTGCACTTTTATTGACAAAACGGCTAAACTTTGTGTCCAAGACCTTCGTCACAGCAGGAACACACACCCAACACACACCCAACACACACCCAACACACACCCAGCACACACACACATACATGGACAGTTCATTTTCAAAATATTACATATCCACTATGAACAAAATAAGATTGTTACCTGAGGAGGTTTATTGGTCAATATCTCTGAACCTGAGAGGATTCATTGTGTTTCAAACAATAATCATGTTTTCCTCTATTGCTTCCTGTAGGGAAATAGACTTTTCTGTTGCGTCCACAGGGAGGTCAGGGGTCAGAGGTCAGTCACAGAGCGGCAGTAGTCAGTGTCACTTCAGAACATGGGGACTTGAACCTGCGTCCTTTGGTTGACGGACAGTCTTCCTTCAATATTGTCATCCAAGACCTGAAGTTACCTGCTGCTGTCCTGCAGAACGCACCACATCTTTTATCTTTTATCTTTTATCTTCTATCAACTGTAGACTGAATTTACACTTTCCTTTAAAACGTCCCGTCATGTGTTTTGGGTTTCTGCAGTAAGACGAGGTGTCGCTTTATTTTCCGCTGCTTCAGATCTCACTTTGGATCGAACAGCAGCCTTTACTGAGCTGTTTACCCAGAATCCCCCACAGCGCCCGGGTCCCTTTCACTGCCTCATTAAAGATGCAGCGGCCTGCGTCTGACACACCCGATCCGGGTGACGATGACGAGCTGCGGGATGAAGAGCGCCGCCAGTTTCAGGTTTCCCCGAGTCGAATGTGAACCTGTTAGCCGGACGGCTCGGGTGTCGGTCTGGGGGGGGGGGACGGGGGGGGGGGGGGGCAGCTCTGTTACACAGCAGGCAGACCGACAGTGAAATTAAATATCAGGAAAAACAAAAGACTAGTTGAACTTAAACATCCTTTCTTCCAAATTGTTGGGCAGAAATCCAGGTCCGTTAAGAAAGCTAAACGCCTTATTTATTATTATTTTGACAATTTTGCCAAATTACAGTATTAGTCAACATAGAAGTCTCCCATCCTGCATTAGTAATCCTGACATTTCTTCTTCATGCTACGAGTAACTTTAACCATCAATACATCACTGTCAGATCAGTAGTGACACCTTGATATATGAGAGCATGTTGGAGTCGATTGTTCTCCTCTATCTCACTCCAGTAGTATTGTTAGTTCTAGTGTTTCTCCACATTAAGACTACATTTCCCATCAGCCCCGTTGCTTCCTCTGTTTACTGTAATTATGCTAATGTCTCTAAATGAATGTGCTGATGATTTATTGATGGTAAAATGATACACAACTCAAAACTTGACACATTCAAACTAAATTATTCTACTCATGACATCGCGTGCGCCTCTCAAATTGGGCAGCTGTGTAAAGCAGTTAGAGAGACCGTCCCGTTACCAGAGGGTCTCGGGTTTGATCCCAGGAAACAACGCTGCGTCCTGCCAAAGCACCCTTGAGCAAGACACTCTGAACCCCTCCTGCTCACTTGAAGGTCGCTCTGGATGACCTTTTGACGGACAGAAAGTTCAACCCAGCTGAACTTTTTCTGGACGGACGGATTCGTCAGCGTCCGTTCAGCCAATCAGAGTCGTTCCTACGTTTGTTCTGTAGAAGCTAGCGGCGAACACAGAGACGACGGTCCGACTGAAACAAAGAGAAACCAGAGGAAGCCTGGTGGAGCGTTGGGAGGACTGGAGGTTTCCAGATCAGTTTCTGATTGAATTATACAGTAGAGTCTGTTTCTTCTGTTTTCTATCAAGCAGCTCTGTTATGAGCAAAGCTTCCTGTTCTTCTGCCTCGCCGCCATGTTGACGCTCAGAACAAACCAACACACACACATCTATCAGCAGTAATTCTGTCTGTCTGCTGCCGCCTAATTGTAAAGTGTAAATGACTGGTGCAGCCCCTGAAAATGACAAAAGGAACAAAATCTAAACTTCCCTTTTGGGTGTAGCAGCAGTTTGGGAATAGTGTGGCAGTGTTGCGGCGAGCGTGCGGTGAGCGTGCGGTGAGCGTGCAGTGAGCGGCGGGACGACTGACGGCAAGCGGCCTGCTGTGTTTCAGGGTGAACGATGTGATCCTGCGGGTGAACGAGGTGGACGTGCGGGACGTGACCCACAGCCGGGCCGTGGAGGCGCTGAAGGAGGCGGGGTCTCTGGTCCGACTCTACGTCCGCCGGAGGAAACCCGTCTCCGAGAAACTGATGGAGATCAAGCTGGTGAAGGGACCCAAAGGTAACCGACTGGACTGTGCTGTATTGTAGTGTACTGTACTGTACTGTACTGTAGTGTACTGTACTGTACTGTACTGTACTGTACTGTATTGTACTGTATTGTACTGTACTGTACTGTAGTGTACTGTAGTGTACTGTACTGTATTGTACTGTATTGTACTGTACTGTACTGTATTGTACTGTATTGTACTGTACCGTAGTGTACTGTATTGTACTGTAGTGTACTGTACTGTACTGTAGTGTACTGTAGTGTACTGTACTGTACTGTATTGTAGTGTACTGTACTGTAGTGTACTGTACTGTATTGTAGTGTACTGTACTGTAGTGTACTGTGCTGGGCTGTGCTGTACTGTACTGTACTGTACTGTATTGTACTGTGCTGGGCTGTACTGTACTGTACTGTATTGTACTGTAGTGTACTGTACTGTACTGTATTGTACTGTAGTGTACTGTGCTGGGCTGTACTGTACTCTACTGTACTCTACTGTATTGAGCTGCACTGTACTGTACAGTACAGTATTAAGTTCTGCTGTACTGTACTGCACTGTACTGTACAATACTGTACTGCACTGTACTGCACTGTACTGTACAGTACTGTACTGCACTGTACTGCACTGTACTGTACAATACTGTACTGCACTGTACTGCACTGTACTGCACTGTACTGTACAATACTGTACTGCACTGTACTGTACAATACTGTACTGCACTGTACTGCACTGTACTGTACAATACTGTACTGCACTGTACTGCACTGTACTGCACTGTACTGTACAATACTGTACTGCACTGTACTGCACTGTACTGTACAATACTGTACTGCACTGTACTGTACAATACTGTACTGCACTGTACTGCACTGTACTGTACTGCACTGTACTGCACTGTACTGCACTGTACTGTACAATACTGTACTGCACTGTACTGCACTGTACTGTACAATACTGTACTGCACTGTACTGCACTGTACTGCACTACACATTACAACCCACAAACAGGAAGGAGGTCAGAGGTCAGATGGAACAGATATTCCTGTGAACGCAGAATGATCATGGATGATAGAGAAAGAAATGGAAAATGATAGAGAAAGAAATAAGAGACAGGGAGAAAAAATGTTTTAAAAGTGTAAAAGTCTTTTAAATGATACAAGAATGGTGGTAATTAAAAGTGTCACGTTAATAGTATCACTCCATTTTCTGAAACTGACTTCTTATAAATGAAGTCAGTTTGAGGATGGATTGCATCACACTCTGGAAAAGCACAGTGTGTTTAGTTCAGCCATGTTGGCTCCAATCCACAGACTCACTGCAACAGAATCATCTTCTTCCTTCTCTGCATCACCACTGGCAGCAGTGTAATCTTATGCAGCAGTGTTGCTTGGGGGTAATTTTAATTTTGGTTCCACATCTGTCCCACTTTTTCAATGCCGATACCGAGTATGAAGATTTAAGTATCGTCCGATACAGAGTGCCGGATTTTAATCTGTTTTAAACTAATTGGATTTTAGTCTTGAGTAAAATCCCCGATACCGATATTCCATTTTAGCTTGTTATCATCCCTAGCTAAAAACATTGTTCTGTAGGTATTAAGCATCATAAACACATAACTTCCACACAATGGGACCAGTCTCCGCTTCCTTAAATATTTGTTCGGCGTGCGCAGAACGCTCAGCTGAACTGCAGATTAAGCGGCTCTGATGTGAGCTTCAGGTCGCCGCTCCGCTCTGGCTGCCGCTCGTCATCCTGCTGAGGAGCACAGAGCGGCGTGCAGACGGTGTGGATGTGTTGCTGCTTTGTCTCCGCTTGCCAAGTAGCTTTAGTGAAATCCCTCAGGGCTTCATGATTATTCAGACAAGAATCCAGGCTCAAGAACAAAGCCTCGGTTTCCAAGGAAACATGCTAAAATATGCTTTTGTGCTTTTTTTGCGCCCTGATCTGCGCCGATGTTAAATTGGCGACAGTATTTATAAATGGCATCTTTCAAAACTGTGTGTCTTTGCTCTGACTGTTGGTCCTGCGAGGCGCCTGTTGGTCCTGGCAGGTTGATGAAGGCTTGATAACAGTCTCCCCCCTCTTCCTCGGTCTCGGTCTGCTCCAGGTCTCGGGTTCAGTATAGCGGGCGGAGTGGGGAACCAGCACATCCCGGGGGACAACAGCATCTACGTCACCAAAATCATCGAAGGAGGAGCCGCACATAAAGACGGGAGGCTGCAGATCGGAGACAAACTGCTGGCTGTAAGGACACGGGGTTGTGGCGGGCTGGATTAGCTGGTTTTCATAATTATTTATAGACTTGAGTGAGTGCATGATAATCTGTGATCATATACTGTCCTGCGAGAGCGTTTATTCGCCTGGTTCCCTCTCTGAAGTAAAGGAGGCCCGAATGTTTTGACATGGAGTGCCAGGTGCCAGATAGAGATAGTGAGATGGGACACTGATTATTTAGGAATGTAGCAAGGAATGTTAGCATGCCTTTTAATAAGCAAGGTGTCTGAAAATCACTCGTTAGACATTACAATAACATCTAAACAGAACAAATAAACTATACAGGAGGTCCTAAAAGTATGACCCACGGACCATAATTTGGGCAGCCTTGTTTTAAACTGTCTTCATAAAAGAGAAAGAAAAGAGAGAGTGTAGAACAGTGTAGAATCAGGCCTTTTAGTTGAATTTGGCTTTCTGAAAAATAGTTTTAGACCTTTCCAGAGATTAAAACGTTTGGTCTGTCTTGAGGAAATGTGAATGAATGAACTTTATTTATACAGCACCTTTCATGCACAGAACGCAGCTCAAAGTGCTTTACAATCAGCAGCAAGTTTAAAACCACACACACATACACAAGGAAGAGGAAGAAAATAAAAACAATGGGTGTTACTATTAATAATTAAGGATTTAAAACAATTTATTTGGAAAGAAAGAGAAGAGAGTGTATACAAGATAATTAGAATCATAAATTTAAAAAAAAAAGTCAAATGAAAAATTGCAGAAAATAATTAAACATTAAAACAGACAACTGCTAGTTATAGGCTAGATTAAAAAGATAAGTTTTGAGTTGGGGTTAGATCTTTAAACCTGTCCACTGAGCCAACAAGTGTAATATTTAAAGGCAGGGTGTTTCGGGGTGTAGTGTGGCAGCCTTGGGAACAGTGTGGGGGGTTTTGAGATGATATGTTTATCTGTGTCTGTGTCTCTGTCTGTGTTTTTTGCTAAATGTTTGTCTCCTGGTCTCCCCGGTCTCCCTGTGGTCCAGGTGAACAGCGCTTGCCTGGAGGAGGTGAGCCACGAACACGCCGTCACTGCCTTGAAAAACACCCCCGACGTGGTTTACTTGAAAGTGGCAAAACCCAACAGTGTCTTCATGAACGACAGCTTCGCCCCGCCAGACCTCACCAACTGTGAGTGAGACTCTTCTGTCCGCAGACTCTGTCCCGTCACGTAGAAACACAGTCGCTGTATTCAAGTACAAGCGCTCCTGGTTTCTGGGAGCTCGGGTGGAGGGGGGAAATGTACACTACCAGTCAAAAGTTTGGACACATTTTAGAATAACAGTAAAGACTCAAAACTATGAAATGACACAAATGGAATTATGCAGCGACCAAAAAAGTGTTAAACAAATCAAAACTATCTTATATTTTCGATTCTTTGCCTTGATGGAAAGGCAAAGGCTTTGGAAAGAAATTCATACATAGGATCAACTTCACTATTCATATTTGTCTAAGAAACTAATTTCAAGCATTTAAGCAGAAGCCTTTAGATCAGAATGGCTTTGAGAGAATGAAACACAGAACATTTAATCAGGCGTCAGACTGGTGACTGGTGGTGACGTTGACTTTAAAAACTCCAAAGTGCAGAGGTAACACAGTCAAGTCATTTGTTGATAGATCTCTTTATCACAGCATGCCTCAAAGAACTTTATAGAGAATGAGCCAGACTAGATCTAACTGACCAACAGCCAACAGTCTTAACACAGTTTTACAAAATGTTTGATTCCCGCTCTGACTCCAGACAGCGAGCAGCCTCCTGGTCTGTGGATGAGCAGCACAGCGACCTGCAGCTCTCGTGACTTCTACCGTACTGCCTGGTGTACAAGCGCACACCGGGTTTCCCTCATGCGGGCCTCTGCGCCGGCTCAATGCTGCGTACCATAATCCCCCGCATGGCTAAAAGTGTTCCGCACAAACAAACAAACAAACCGAGGAACATGCAGAACCCGACTCTTACTGAGGTTCTCCTGAGCATCTGATAAATGTAAACAGATTTGTCTTGGTGACATTGGTGCAGGGACATATTAACAACTAACAGAGTAGTACAATATATGAGTACAATACATTCTGTCACACATGGTGCAGGACAACAGGACCTCACACAGTGTAAAGGGGCATAATGCAGACGAAAGTAGACTCTAACAATCTTTAAAGAAGATACTAGATGATCACTTTAATAAGAATTAAGAAGCAGTGATCCAAAAACATTCTGTCTTAAGTGAAAAATAGATACAACCCTTCATTACATGTAGTATGTGGTGCAGTTTGACTCTGTTGAAGACCTTTTTTTTTTTCTTTCTATTTTATTTTCTTACATTTTTTGCAAGTAAGTGGAAAATGTGAAACTTCTGGCTGTCCCTCCAAACAGCTTCTGTCTGTTCACATCAGAGCCACGCAGAGCTTCTTCCCTCTGTCTGTCATCTTTAAAAAAGTTCAGTGCTAGATTTTAGGAGATTAAAAAAGAGATAAAAAGCGATTTCATGACAGCAGCATGATTTAAACCTTTTCTATATGATATTTTACAAAAAGAAATCATATAATTTATCAGTGGTTATAGAGAGGCCCCAGTGGGAGTCGAACCCCTCACCCTGTGTCGGTGCCTTGCTCTGGCCCCAGTGGGAGTCGAACCCCTCACCCTGGCGGTGTTAGTACCTTGCTCTGGCCCCAGTGGGAGTCGAACCCCTCACCCTGTGTTGATGCCTTGCTCTGGCCCCAGTGGGAGTCGAACCCCTCACCCTGGCGGTGTTGGTGCCTTGCTCTGGCCCCAGTGGGAGTCGAACCCCTCACTCTGTGTTGATGCCTTGCTCTGGCCCCAGTGGGAGTCGAACCCCTCACCCTGGCGGTGTTGGTGCCTTGCTCTGGCCCCAGTGGGAGTCGAACCCCTCACCCTGGCGGTGTTGGTGCCTTGCTCTGGCCCCAGTGGGAGTCGAACCCCTCACCCTGGCGGTGTTGGTGCCTTGCTCTGGCCCCAGTGGGAGTCGAACCCCTCACCCTGGCGGTGTGGGTGCCTTGCTCTGGCCCCAGTGGGAGTCGAACCCCTCACCCTGGCTGTGTGGGTGCCTTGCTCTGGCCCCAGTGGGAGTCGAACCCCTCACCCTGGCGGTGTGGGTGCCTTGCTCTGGCCCCAGTGGGAGTCGAGCCCCTCACCCTGGCGGTGTCGGTGCCTTGCTCTGGCCCCAGTGGGAGTCGAACCCCTCACCCTGGCGGTGTCGGTGCCTTGCTCTGGCCCCAGTGGGAGTCGAACCCCTCACCCTGGCGGTGTCGGTGCCTTGCTCTGGCCCCAGTGGGAGTCGAACCCCTCACCCTGGCGGTGTGGGTGCCTTGCTCTGGCCCCAGTGGGAGTCGAACCCCTCACCCTGGCGGTGTCGGTGCCTTGCTCTGGCCCCAGTGGGAGTCGAACCCCTCACCCTGGCGGTGTCGGTGCCTTGCTCTGGCCCCAGTGGGAGTCGAACCCCTCACCCTGGCGGTGTCGGTGCCTTGCTCTGGCCCCAGTGGGAGTCGAACCCCTCACCCTGGCGGTGTCGGTGCCTTGCTCTGGCCCCAGTGGGAGTCGAACCCCTCACCCTGGCGGTGTCGGTGCCTTGCTCTGGCCCCAGTGGGAGTCGAACCCCTCACCCTGGCGGTGTCGGTGCCTTGCTCTGGCCCCAGTGGGAGTCGAACCCCTCACCCTGGCGGTGTCGGTGCCTTGCTCTGGCCCCAGTGGGAGTCGAACCCCTCACCCTGGCGGTGTCGGTGCCTTGCTCTGGCCCCAGTGGGAGTCGAACCCCTCACCCTGGTGGTGTCGGTGCCTTGCTCTGCCTGTTGAGCTGCATGGATCCTCTCACCGCTCTGCTGTCCTGACCGCTCCGCGTGAGGCGGAGTGGAAACAGCCGGTCCCCAGAACCCCAAACCTGTCGGCTCAGAGCGGGGAAATGTGGAAAAAGCGTCTCCCTGCCGTGTCCCGTGCTGTCGATCAGAGCCTCGTCAGGCAGTATTGATCGGCGCTGTCGCTATCGATCGGAGCAGGGTCCGCCCCACCCATTCATTCATTCATTCATTTCATGGAGACTTTAATGGGAGAGGCGTTGTGTCATGGGATATTCTTAAACATAAATGTTAAACTTAAATACATTTAGAGGGTGTATAAAAAAGATATGAAGATGAAGGAAGATGCAGATACAAGTCATTTAGGTGCTCTAAATTCTGGGATATTAAATTCGTGGATGTGTTTTTGGTCACACAACTGGAACTTTTATTTTTGTTACAACAGAAAACAAAATAGAGCAGAGTGATCCGAGGAGAGAGAGGGAAGTCAGGCACCGTTTTCCTCCTTAAAGGGACGGTTGAGAATGTTTTGAAGCCTGTTGTATTGAGCGAAACTGTAGTTT
This sequence comes from Centroberyx gerrardi, assembly GCF_048128805.1. Lineage (NCBI taxonomy): Eukaryota > Metazoa > Chordata > Actinopteri > Beryciformes > Berycidae > Centroberyx > Centroberyx gerrardi. The sequence continues at coordinate 29,749,352 of NC_136009.1, forward strand.
AGTGTTCAGTGTTTTTAAAGATATTTTTTTCTGGCGTTGTCCCCTTTATTAGACAGTTTTAAAGTCGAGAGAGACAGGAAAGACTGGGAGAGAGAGAGAGAGAGGGGGAGGGATGACATGCGGCAAAGGTCCTGGGCCGGATTTGAACCCAGGATGTCATGTCTGCATGTTACGCAACACCAAGACCACCGGGCCACCAGGACGCCCCGTTATGGCGTTCTGTACTCAGCTGGTCTTCATCAGCCTTGTCCCCTGCCGGCGCACCTCTTCTCCGGGACAAACAAGGACGCGAAGCCTCCTCCGACTCCCAGGGGACAGAGCTTTCTGGTGACATCCAGAAGTCACGGGTAACAGACCAGATTAGAAAGGTCCCGGTCCCGGTTCGAAGGCGGTTCCCTCGGTCTTGGTCTTGACCTCGAATTACAGGGGGGGGGGGGAATTCACCGGGGACCGCAGTGTGTCTTGGAGGAAGGGGACGGCGTTCCCTGCGGTATTCCTCTGAACGACACGTTTCAAAGTCGAGACGAGGCGGAACATTCAGCGCACGAAGTCCCAGTTTGGTGCCAACGAGTCCCTCGGTGCATCGCACTTAATGGGTGAATGAGGGAGGGGTGGGGCTGGGGGGGGATGGGTGGGGCTGGGGGGGGAGGGGCTCAAGGACAAAGTGTGAGTTGGCCGATCCCTGGTTTGATGACGGCGGGGAGGAACGGCGTCCAGATGAACCCTCTGACCGAGGCGGACGTGATGAAATGGTCAGATGAGCGTCTGCTGAAAGGCTGAGAGAGGCTGATGGTTCTCTGAGGATGGAGAACCTTCAACTCTACAGTTATTTTCATTGTTGATACATTTTTTCAGTTAATCGATCAATCATTAACTTTAAAAAATGTCAAAAATAATGACAAATGCCCATCACAAGTTACCAGAGCCCAAAGCAACATCTTAAAATTTCTTTAGTCTGACAGGCAGCGAAAAAACTATAATGATATGAAATGGACAAAAGCAGCAAATCCTGGCATTTGTGAAGCTGTGACCAGCAAATGTTTGGTATTAATCGATTATCAAAATTATAATCAATTAATTTTCTGTTGAAAACCACAGTACTGATACTGTACCACAGCCACAGTGGGCCCAGTATGAGTACAGCATGGTACTGATACTGTACTATAACTACAGTAGCATGGTACTGATACTACAGTAAAGCCACTACAGAGTACAAAACACTACTAGAGTAATGTAAAAAAAAAACATATCCACAGAGTCTAGAGATCCAATAGATTATAGTTGAGTGGAAAGATTACCTGAAGAGATTGTGTGTTGAACTATGGGACTGTTTTACAAATGTGAAGATGATTTTTAAGGCGTTTCCGCAAGATTTTGAACCAGACTTGAACCCACAACGTTGTGAGTGCATGGTACATAAAGACGGGACTTTATCAGCATCCTAACCCTAACCCTAGACCCCTCCTCTTCCTGTCTTCATAGATCCCCTCCAGTCCGAACCCCCACGTTACCGTAGACCCCTCCTCTTTCTGTCTTCATAGATCCCCTCCGGTCTGAACCCCCACGGTACCGTAGACCCCTCCTCTTCCTGTCTTTATAGATCCCCTCCGGTCCGAACCCCCACGTTACCGTAGACCCCTCCTCTTCCTGTCTTTATAGATCTCCTCCGGTCTGAACCCCCACGGTACCGTAGACCCCTCCTCTTCCTGTCTTCATAGATCCCCTCCAGTCCGAACCCCCACGGTACCGTAGACCCCTCCTCTTCCTTTCTTTATAGATCCCCTCCAGTCTGAACCCCCACGGTACCGTAGACCCCTCCTCTTCCTGTCTTCATAGATCCCCTCCGGTCCGAACCCCCACGGTACCGTAGACCCCTCCTCTTCCTTTCTTTATAGATCCCCTCCAGTCTGAACCCCCACGGTACCGTAGACCCCTCCTCTTCCTGTCTTCATAGATCCCCTCCGGTCCGAACCCCCACGGTACCGTAGACCCCTCCTCTTCCTTTCTTTATAGATCCCCTCCAGTCTGAACCCCCACGGTACCGTAGACCCCTCCTCCCTCCTGGCGTTGCGTTGGGGTTCGGAGGCGTGAAGGACGAGCAGCAAATTTAATCAGTGAGCGTCGAGCTTCGCTGCGTCACGTGCTGCAGCTGCTATCGCTATCGCCCGGCTAATCCAGACAGCAATACACTAATGCAGAGGCACCCGGGGGTGGGGGGGGAGGTGTGTGTGTGTGTGTGTGTGGTGGGGGGGTGGGGGTGTGTGTGTGTGTTAGCAATATGTATAATAATGTCCTGCCAGGCCGGACGGGGAAAGATCTGAGCCGGAGTTAATGAATGAGAAATAATTCTGTTAAGTGCACACGATGCCTCCAGCAGAGCTGCGGCTTAGGAAAAGACGGGGGGGGGGGGGGGGGGGAATAATTGTTGTGATGGGCGCTATGATGCAGCCAGCCGTCCCATCATGCCCTGCTCCGGTTATCATATGCACCAATTGGACTGATTGGATCAGAGAAAGGGGGGAAGAGGTGGCAATTATGTGAGAATTGATCAGAATCGGCTTTACTTTCATTCAGAGAGAGGCGGTCGGTGTGTCGTCTCCCGCTTTACCTTTGATCTCAGCGGACGGATTCTGATGTTCTGGAGGGAAACGTCGTTAAAATAATCTGCTGCTTCTCTGGATCCACTCTTGCTGTCATCGGTGTTTCTGATGCTGCAGGAAGGGGCCGCCGTTTGATTTAACTGCAGCCGTGTGCAAGATTCTTGTGGAAGTTGTGATCCAAGCTGCAAACGAGCACAATGTGATGCAACGTGACAAGAGGCTGATGATGAAAAATTACTGAGTAAAATTAAAAATGTCATCGTACCTGTTTTTGATTAATTGTGCAGCCCTACTTTGCACAGCAGAAGATACTCTCACAGCAGTGTGGAGGCTTTTGAGAACCACAGTCTGTGTTTCACTGCTGCTCAGGTCGGTCAGGAGCCTGATGAAGGTCAGAGGTCAGATTCCCTGTGTGGCTCAGAGCGTCGAGCAAGGCACCAACACTGCCAGGGTCAGGGGTTCAATTCCCACAGGAGCCACCCACACTAAACATGTACGCACTCCTGGCACTGAAAGGCATCAAATGGCATGTGTAGATGGCTAGGGTCCTATAAATCTGTTTTGTTTTTCTAATTCCATGTTATTTCCTCTAATTTTGTTTTTTGTTTTGGGTTTTTTTTGGATGTTTGTTTTGTCTGGATTCAGATTTTTTGGTTTTATTATGGATTTCTTTTCTAATTTTTCTCTTTTTTGCTGTCAAAGTGTGTCAGTGTGTGTAGTGATCCCAGTTGTCGGTGGTTTCGACACACAACTTTGTTCTGGACCGGATCCATATGAGACCCGGCATTCTGCTCTGGTTTTGCTGTGTGATGATGATGAAAGGACAGTTGTTTCATTTTCTCTAAAGAAATGTCGGACACACTTTATCCTTCAGGTGGATCTTAAACGTCATGTGATCTATTCATGTGAAGTGTGTTGGTGCTTCCAGTCGACAGTGTGCTGACAAAATCTGCAGAGCAGTTGATTCGTAAAAATCATTTGGGAATTGCTGCACTTTAAATTTTAATGCCTCGTGTTTCTCAGCTTTTTAAATGTTGTAGTCGTTTTATTTCATAGTGTTCACCTCGACATTTCCCTTTCCTCTCTTCCTCTAAAAATCATCCAGTCACATGCCGAGGTGCACGTGTGTGCACGTCAACACACACTCAGAGGATCCCAGAGTTTCCCTGGCTACCTCTGAAGCAACTTCCCCAAAATCTAACATTTCCACAGGATTCCACATTTTTGTTTTCTTCCCTTATTCCTCCAACTCCTATAGAACATTCCAAACCACAACCTACCCCTTCTCTCCCATCTGAATAAACAAACAAATAAATAAACAAACAAACAAACAATATATGGGGAATGACGCAGAATAGGCCTTAGACATAGATATACACAAACACAAATTAACCTTGTATTACGATGATGATAAATGATTGATTACACCCTCATTTCGGGTACCAAAATTATTTATTTTTTTTATTTGTGGATGACTGACTGCCGTAAAGTGGATTATAACAATGGAAAGTTGAAGAACAAGGTTAAGTTAATTAGCAAGGAACGACCCAAATGGATAGATTGATCATGAGTTAAGGAACATGAACTGAAGTAAACTGGTCAGATGAACCAGTCAGGTTGGTCAGGTGGGAAGGAGTGGAGAAATACAAAATCAGTGCGCGTTTATGTTTTGTTAAATATAAATTCTGCAGTTCTGTCCATGCTTACCACACCTCAGACATGACAGGAGCCTGGTGGATGGCATGTATAAGTCATGTGACAGACAGACAGTCGGTCCATCTGGGTTACTAGTCTGGATTACGTTTCCAAACTTCCCCCCCGCCGCGTTCCTCGCTCATCCAATCAGACGGTAACAGGAGCCTCGGCGTGGCGCGGCGCGGCGGTCTGAAGCGGGTTCAGATGGAGAAGCTGTAGAGCTGTAGAGCTGTGAGAGGTCGAGCCAGCCGACCGGCCCGCTGCCGTCCGACCCAGACCTCGCTCCTGCAGAACGTAAGTGTGTCAGGAGACGGGGGAAGAATGCGTGTTTACCGGCTGACGCCCGAGTGTTTTTTAAAAATGAGGTTTTACCAGGTTTCACTCCTGCAAGAGTCGTGAAACTGTCTGAACAAACTGACCAGGGGAAGTTTCAGGAGAAAAGAAAAACAAAAATTTCAGAAAAACTAAAATTTGCAGGGGTTTTTTCTGTGACAGCAGCAATATGGGAGTCATTTTCTGACTAGCAACTTGAACTTTTTGAGATTTCTACCTGCCTACTTATCTCTCTCTCTCTCTCTCTGTCTCTCTCTATTTCTCTCTCTCTCTCTCTCTCAGCCTACTCCCTGCAAATGGAGAACCATATCAGCCCCCCCAGCTTCATGGGCCAGCCCCTCCCCCCGGCTCCCTCGGGACGCTACTCCCCGACCCCCAAGAGCATGCTGGGAGACGACGATGTCACCAGGTGAGGCCAAAACCATCGCTCTGCTCTCCGCTGTGATAAATGTCTGCAGCGTCAGACGCACCGGCGCTCAGCTCGCCGCCACGCCGGTCTACTGACGACTGATTGAAAACGCTGATGTAGGGAGGGAGGACTGGAGGAAAAGATGAATAGATGAATGGATGAATGCATGTGATGAGAAGATGGATAGATGGAGGAGGTGGGAATGAAAATTGAGTGGGTCGGCCTCCGAAGACGCAGAGATTAAAGAGGAGGATGGAGGCGTGATCGGTCTTTAAAAAGAATTAGCTGCACAGATAAAGAGATGGATGAGGTGGCAGTGAAAGAGAGGAAAAGATCAGGATTTTTACAAGGTCTGGAAAAGTAAGGAAAGATATCAATTCTGATCATTTCCAGGTTTGGAAAGCTTTGGATTTTGTCTGGGAGAATGATCCACAGACTGGGATTTCACACCTCAGTGCTGTAGGTCTGGAAACTGACTTTATTCCCAGGTCTTGAAACGTTTGGGAATTGCAAAAGACGATTAGAGAAGAGTGGAAAATGTGTTGTTCGGTTGCAGTACGCCTGTTATTACATATTATATACAGTTGTGGAGCCACTGTCATTTCACATATAGTGATATTAGTTGTAGTGTTGAATAATGTTGAGCTGTGGTCTAGTTGTCAGTCATGTCACAATCTGCAGAATTCATACTGAACACTGAAAATCTTTTGTCAAGAAGTTAAGGTTGAGTTTAGAAATGTGAGATATTTGGGAAGCCTGTAGTGAGCGATACTGTTACTGGTTTAGCCGTTCAGAAAGAGGGAGAGTGAGGGAGGTGAAGAAAGGACCGGCCAACAGGAAGTCAGTTTGAAGAAGGGGGCGTGGCTATGAAGGGGGCGTGGCCAAATCACAAACCGAGCAATAGTTAGTTTTAATTTTAAAGTTGCAATCGGACACTATGACGAGTTTCAAAACACTGAGGCAGATGGCCAGTCGTGCTCTCTCTCTCTCTCTCTCTGTCTGTCTCTCTCTCTCTCTCTCTCTGTCTCTCTCTCTGTCTCTCTCTGTCTCTATTTCTGTTTGTCTCTCTGTCTCTCTCTCTCTCTGTCTGTCTCTCTCTCTGTCTCTCTGTCTCTCTCTCTGTCTCTCTCTGTCTCTCTGTCTGTCTCTCTCTCTGTCTCTCTCTCTCTTTGTCTCTATTTCTCTGTCTCTCTCTCTATTTCTCTGTTTGTCTCTCTCTGTCTCTCTCTCTGTCTCTCTCTCTCTCTCTGTCTCTCTCTCTGTCTCTCTCTGTCTCTCTCTCTCTCTGTCTGTCTCTCTCTCTGTCTCTCTGTCTCTCTCTCTGTCTCTCTCTGTCTCTCTGTCTGTCTCTCTCTCTGTCTCTCTCTCTCTTTGTCTCTATTTCTCTGTCTCTCTCTCTATTTCTCTGTTTGTCTCTCTCTGTCTCTCTCTCTGTCTCTCTCTCTCTCTCTGTCTCTCTCTCTGTCTCTCTCTCTGTCTCTCTCTCTGTCTCTCTCTGTCTCTCTCTCTCTGTCTCTATTTCTCTGTTTGTCTCTCTGTCTCTCTCTGTCTGTCTCTCTCTCTGTCTCTCTCTCTCTTTGTCTCTCTATTTCTCTGTCTCTCTCTCTATTTCTCTGTTTGTCTCTCTCTGTCTCTGTCTCTCTATTTCTGTCTCTATTTCTCTGTCTCTTTCTCTGTCTCTCTCTCTCTCTGTCTCTATTTCTCTGTCTCTATTTCTCTGTGTGTCTCTCTCTCTGTCTCTATTTCTCTGTGTCTCTCTCTATTTCTCTGTGTGTGTCTCTCTCTCTCTCTGTCTCTCTATTTCTCTGTCTCTATTTCTCTCTGTCTCTCTCTCTCTCTCTCTCTATTTCTCTCTCTCTATTTCTCTGTGTGTCTCTCTCTCTCTCATTGTTGTTCTATCTATTCTAAGTGACTCTACTGGCTAAATAAATGTTAGTCAGGTTGACTCAGTTGGCGAGGCGAATTCCTCTTAAATGTTTTCATGTCACAGACCTCCAGAGAGTCTTTTAGTTCCGATCACAACAGTCTTTGACCACTGTCCCGTTAATATCCGGGTTTATTGGAATATCCTGTTCTTGTGTTGGAGCATGTAAACATCATATCCCCGTTTTGAGAAATCCGAATATGATCCGTGAAGTCTGAAGTCGGCAGTGGGATCTTCACAAGGAAGCTAGAAGATGGGAGGAAGCAGCTGGGAGAGCTGTCAGTATTGGCAGATGTGTTTGGATACAGGGAGGTGTAAACAGTTTCCAGAATAAGACCTTAAAGTGGAGATGAAATAGTGAAATAGACTACTGCATAGAGCTTTTGTGTATTATTAAGATGTACCACAATAAAAACAACATTGTAAAAGTAAGGGGGATGTGTCAGTACCCAGGATACTCTGCATGTAAACAGTCATTCTTCTTCTCTAACTGGGATCATTTCTACTGAATTAGAGTGAAATTGAACTATTCCTCTTTTTGCTTGGGACCTCCTGGAAGCCCTTCAAGGACCCCCCGGGGTCCCTGCTCCTCAGTTTGGGAGCTACTGGCCTCATTGAGTGTTAGACAGGTTGTTGCTGTGTGAGGAAGAAACACAGCTGCTCCGCCCTCTACTGGTTAAAACCTGGAATTACCTCAACTCTCTATTCCTCATGCAGAGATAAATACAAACATCTTAGGTTTAAAACAGTTTTCTACAAATCATGTTTGTCTGAACTGAGCCGTATCAAATGAATAAAAGGAAGTAAAAGTTTTATTATTGTGAAAATGAAACTTTGAATCTTCACACCTCAGCAGCAAATTTTCACACGACTCCCACAATCCTCTTCTTGAATTTAGAAAAAGTGATGCGTCATCACGAATGTGCCATGAAACTGAACACAATCTGGAGTTGTTGTTGTTGTTGTTGTTGTTTTGTTTGTTACATTTTCCATGTTAGTCATCACTGTGACGCTCATATCAACAGAAACAAAAAAGTAGAACAAACTTCAACTCCCAGATCATCAATATTACAGGCAGCTGATAGTGAGGAGGTGAAAGGTCAGAGGTCACAGCAGCCAGCCAGTAGGTGGAGTAAATATTCCTGTGACTCTAGAATGATCATGGATCAATAAATCAGAGAAATAAGAGCTGAAGAAAGAGGAGGAAAGTATTTTTTACTTCAAAACAGCAGCAGTAGAGGAGGAAGACGATGGTTTTCCGACTGTAGTTACTTGCTTCCTTCATCGCTCTCTCTGCTTCTGTGTGAAGTTGACTTGTGTCAGGATGATTGACAGCTCCTGTGTGCGGTGTCGTCCAATAGGGAGCCCAGGAAGGTGGTGCTGCACAGAGGAGCGACGGGATTGGGCTTCAACATCGTGGGCGGGGAAGACGGAGAGGGAATCTTCATCTCCTTCATCCTGGCAGGAGGACCGGCCGACCTGTGTGGAGAGCTGAGGAAAGGAGACAGGCTGGTGTCTGTACGTACACACACACTAAACACACACACACTCTGAACACACACACACACACACACACACACACACACACACACACACACAGAGAGAGAGAGAACACATTGAACACACACACACACACACCTTACTGTGGAGAGCTGAGGGAAAGAGATGGACTGTTTTTTGTATGTATACACACTAAACATTCGTATACACACACTGAACACACACATTCAATCACATTTGTTATGGACCAACATAACTAGCAATATTATACTGAATATGACTGATGGCTACACAGTTCCTGATAGTCTAAATTAAAAGCCTTTATTTATGCAGTTATGGCTGTATACACACACACACACACACACTAGTACTACTACTACTACTAGTGTTACTACTACTGTTACTGATAACTACTGTTACTACTACTGCTACTACTACTACTGCTGCTGCTGCTGCTGCTACTACTACTACTACTACTAGTAGTAGTACTGATACTTCTACTGCTAGTACTACTACTAGTACTGATACTACTACTACTACTACTACTACTACTACTAGCAGTAGTACTGATACTACTACTGCTAGTACTACTACTAGTACTGATACTACTACTACTACTACTACTACTACTGATACTACTACTGCTAATACTACTACTACTACTACTAGTACTGCTACTACTACTACTACTACTACTACTGCTGCTGCTGCTACTACTAAACTAAATGAGTCTTTTTTTAAATGCTTTGTACTGTAACTTCTGCCCTGCTGTTTTCAGGTGAACGGGGTCGACCTGCGCAGCGCCACACACGAACAGGCCGCCGCCGCGCTGAAGAACGCCGGCCAGACCGTCACCATCGTCGCCCACTACAGACCAGAGGGTAAGACCTGGAAACTCCTGGAAACACCTGGAAACACCTGGAGGACGGATCTGATCCTTTCTGGGTCTCAGCGAGTTGAGGAATGTTATAATGAAGAGTCACAGAGTGCTGTAATGTGATCCTCTGTTGATCCATGTAGGCAAATCCTCCTTTCTGTTAGGGTCAGCTGAGGAACATCAGTTAGTGAGTTAGTTAGTGTTAGCCTGTATTGATCGCTGTCATTACGGCACTGCTGTCAGGTCAATCCACAGGTCTGCAAACTCTGAATTTTTCAGGATTAAAGAAACCGATGCCGAGTTTCTGATAGTCATTTTGCTAGTTTGGAGTTTTAAGAGGTTTCAAAGGTCCTGAAACACTCTGCACATTAATGACTGTGGAAACTTTCAGTTCAGGTGAGAAAAACACAAGAAACTAAAAAAAGCTTCAGAGAGATGCTTCTCTTGAGCGGGGCTGCAGCTCTTCCTCTGCTCAGATCAGATGGATTCAGCGCCTGTCAGCGTTTGCACCTTCAGTCGATCTGATAACTCTGATGCTAATCGCTCGTTCTGTTTGCCTGTTCCGCTTTCCTCCATGAGTTTCCAAAGACGAGCTAATCTGAATCGATGGATCTGACCGACATCACAGCTCGTCTTCACCAAGGTCCTCAGGAAACGCTGATGCTTAGAACAGCGCTCTGATCAAACAGGAACCTTTAGTAACCTGTGTTTCTGCAGGGAGCGTTGACTGAAGCCACACTGGGAGCTGACCAGTACAACACAGTCTGTACTGGTTGACTGTATATTAAAGCTGTGTAACCTCTGAACCTCCTCTCCCTGTGCAGAGTACAGTCGGTTTGAGGCGAAGATCCACGACCTGCGGGAGCAGATGATGAACAGCAGCATCAGTTCTGGATCCGGATCGCTGCGGACCAGCCAGAAGAGATCGCTATACGTCAGGTAAGACTCTGGTACACCACGAAACCTACAACGAAACCTACAACTAAACCTACAACTAAATCTACAACGAAACCTACAACGAAACCTACAACGAAACCTACAACGAAACCTACAACTAAACCTACAACTAAATCTACAACGAAACCTACAACGAAACCTACAACTAAACCTACAACTAAACCTACAACTAAATCTACAACTAAACCTACAACTAAACCTACAACTAAACCTACAACTAAATCTACAATTAAACCTACAACTAAACCTACAACTAAACCTACAACGGGAAAATAAACTGTCACAACCTTGAAGCTCCTCTGATTTGCACGAATCAAAGTGAACAGAAATAATTCAGCTACTGTTGGAGAACAGAACAGAAAAGCTTAAATGTTAAAAACCAAGGCGGCCTCCAGGGTTATAGAGTTGCATGCATAGTAAACAAAGATATTCCATGACAAACAAGATGGCCGCTTCAGGTCCTGTGGACCAATGATATGCCAGGATTTAAAACAATTAGTGTAGGAGGCTCCATAGGGGTTTAACTCCTTTAGGATATAATGTCATATATCACAGTCTAGAACATTCCAGTATGTTGGTTTTTAACATAAAGCCTTTGTCAAGTTACAAGGTACTTCACAGCCAAGAAAAATAAAAGTGAACAATGACAAAAATCAATATAACATGAAGAAATGACAACAATAAATAGCAGACAGTTCCACAAGGATAAAAAGAAAATATGTAAAAGCTAAAGATCACATAAAGGCCTTATGATAAAAGTACGTTTTAAGAAGTGCTTTTAAAAGATGGTACTGACTGTTGTTATTAATAGTAACAGTTGAGAAGCCACACTGACAAGACGAGGAGGAGAAGCTCTGTGGTTTTCTGTGTTTTCATTGTGTTTACACTGTTGTTTGTTTGTTTGTCCCGCAGAGCGCTGTTTGACTACGATAAGACCCGGGACTCCGGTCTGCCCAGCCAGGGACTCAACTTCAAGTTCGGAGACATCCTGCATGTGGTGAACGCCTCCGACGACGAGTGGTGGCAGGCCAGACAGCTGACGGCCCAGGGAGAGGTGGAGGAGGTGGGGGTCATCCCCAGCAAGAGACGGTCAGTCACACACACACACACACACACACTATCATATGAGCAGTGGGTCTTATGTGTCATAGGACAGCTGTGCAGCTCTTGGTCTTATTAGTCACCACTGCTCATGTAAATCCGGCCTGTGTAACGCTGTAATGTTCACTGTCCTGTGTCATCGTTGCTAAACAATGGCCGCCACTGACCTTTGACCTCCCATCCTCTTTGACCACAGGGTTGAGAAGAAGGAGAGAGCGAGATTAAAGACGGTCAAGTTCAACGCAAAGTCTCGAGACAGAGGGGTGAGTGACTGATTTTACCTGCAGAACTTCACATCGGAGTAGTAGTAGAAGTAATACTAGCAGTAGTAGAAGAAGTAGCAGCAGTAATAGTAGTAGTAGTAGTAGTAGTAGCATTAGCAGTAATAGCAGCAGTAGTAGTAGTAGCATTAGCAGTAATAGCAGCAGTAGTAGTAGTAGTAGCATTAGCAGTAATAGCAGCAGTAGTAGTAGTAGCATTAGCAGTAATAGCAGCAGCAGTAGTAGTAGCAGTAATAGTAGCACTAGAAGTAGTAGTAGTAGTAGTAGTAGCAGCAGTAGTAGTAGTAGCATTAGCAGTAATAGCAGCAGCAGTAGTAGTAGAAGTAGTAGTAGTAGAAGTAGTAGCAGTAGTAGTAGAATCCTAGTAGTAGTAGAGTACTGCAGTAGTTGACTGTCATGTAAACAGGGTTCCCACAGGCCTTGAAAATCCTTGAAGGTTTGTGCATTTTAGAAAAATAAAATAAGGCCTTGAAAGTTTTTGCAAATGAAGGCCAGCCTTGAAACGACTTGAGTTTTATTCAGATCCAGCTACAGTACGGTCAGTCTGCCTCGGCTCTGGATCAACACCTCCAGGTTTAACATGAAGGATTTCACCATGAGGGTCTGAGTCTGACTGCCCCCAAAACATGACCGTCTGGAGTCCTGAAATTCAAAAATACACAAAACCTTGAAAGTCATTGAAAAGTGCTTGAATTTGCTGTCCAGGTGCGGTGGGAACCCTGTTTGAACCAGTCTGCATCTGGGACGGTTTCTAAGTCTGTGTTTCATGTTTTTAGCTTTAAAAAACTTTTAAAATGACTGAAATGAATTATTTTGCATGTCGAATCGTCAGCCAGAATTAGCTGTTTCTCATTCACTGTATCTGAGCCCTACATCTGTTAGGCTTCATTAAAATGAACACAGTATTTGCAACCACTTGAATTCCACCTACTAATCAGTCTGATTGACTAATGTTAAAACGATTAAACGCTAGCTAGCAGTTAACAGCATGTCGTGGATCTCTTGACTGCCGCTGCCCCAGACTCGCCGTACGTTTCTTTTCTCCTGACCTGTGTGTCGAGACGCAGCGCCTCCCCAGCACCCAGCCTCCAGACAGTGTGTCGCTTTAACACGCGTCGCCAAAACGCCCCGCGCCGCCCGCCCACCCGCCCGCTAACACGCCAACCTGCTGGGGAGTGAAACCAACATGCATGACTGGGAAAAACCCCCCCCAAAGAGAGAAACGCTTGCCATTGACGTCTGACTGTCTGCTCCTGCCTCCTCCCTCTGAAACACCCTCTTCCTCCTCCTCCTCTTCCTCTTCCTCACCCACTCACCTCCCTCACCTGCTGTCTTATCGTTTCACCTCCTGTGTAACATTTAAGTGTAGCATGTGATCTAATGCGGTCTAATGCCACTGCTCTTGTCTTCTGTCAGTAAAACACCAGTCAGTTTAGTCTCCAAGTGCAGTAAATATCCAGGAATGTGTTTAGGTGATGAGACACTTTCACTTTTCATATTAGAACCTGAGATTATTTGAGCTCCTGCTGAATATACCGACAGGAAAAACGAGTCTGCTCTTGTTTTTGAACATGAAGAAGAGAAGTCAGCTTTGAGGAAGAATTCAGAAGGTTTACATGCACACCAATACTCTGATTACTGGGAGAAGTCAGGCAGAATTTCCATTACAATGTTTACAAGGTTTGAAGTAACTTGATCGTCAATAATCTGGTTTACATGGATTCAGTTCATCAGTTTCATCGGTTTACTGCTCGTCACTCCACTGCAGTAAATACAACATGCAGGCTCCTTAAGGGTGAAGTAACTAATTTAATTTACTCACCTGACTGTGATTGAGTAGCTTTTTTGTGTACTTGTACTTTTTTGAGTATTTTTTAAAGTCAGTAATTTGACTTTTCCTTCAGTCCATTTTAAATCCCATCCATCACAGAACAGATTGTGTCTCTCCATCAGCAACAGAAACTGGATCAACGTAAACTGACAAACTGTGGATCCATTCACAGTGAGAAGAGGAATCTGACTTTACTTTGTTTCTGCACTTTATTTTGTCGTTTCTAATGTTTCCAGTGAAAAGAATCTAGTTTGAACTCTGACCTCTCTCCTGTTAGAATCACATGGAAAAGATCACAGCTAACAACGTTCTCTGTTCTAAAGAGGAACTCAGGAACTTTTACTCTGAGAACATTTTAAATCACACACTTTTTACTTTTACTGAAGCAGATTTTTACACCAGTACTTTTACTTGAGTAAATATCAGCAAAGTAACAGTACTTCTACTGCAGTAGGACATTCTAGTTCTCTCTTCACCGCTGCCTTTGACTTGCAGAGTTAGAAAACAAAAACAAAACAAAGTAAACCTGACTGACTGTTATCATGCACTAAAAAATGGAAAGATTGAGCAGAAATCTATTTGTGAACCAGGTTCTGTTCCTCTGATTCAGATCCTCACATGACAGTTTCAGTAGAGGCAGTATTGTTTTAATCAGGTTCAGACTGAATTATCAGTGTGCAGGTAAACACAGACGTCCTGTCCCTGTGCTGTCTGGGATCAGTTTTATTCCTACTGGGACGTCCCGGAAAAGTATTTCAGTCCTTGTGTTGCTGAAAGGAGTTTTTGTTAACAGCTTACTCCGAACGTTAGATGTTGTTCCGGCTGAGAGAAACCAGATAAATGTTAGTGACTGTGTCTCCTGGCATGTCGCTGCAGTAAAGCTTCCTCTCTGCACGCCGTCTGCATGTCAGGGAGCGAGCGGCGTCTCCAGCCTCCGTCCCGCTGCCGTTCCTCCCCTCACACGTCTGTCTCCTTCACTCTGTCTTTGGCTGTGGCTAGACTCAACTCTTCACTGTATCTGCACATACAAATGGTACAAAACTGGGGAAAAAAAGAGAGAGAAGAAGAAGAAGAAATACAAACTGTGTGTGTGAGACAGAGAGAGAGAGCCGCCGCTCTCTGGGCTGCAGGCGGGCGGCCGGACCACAAACCACTTTGTTTCTCCTCTGACTCTGTGGCTGAGGCTGGCTCAGTGGACGGGACATTTTCCCACAATGCCCTAATACTGTGGAGTCACCTGTCATACAAATAGATGGATGTCACTTAGGAAAAAATCCTCCACCAGATGGCAGATCTGATCTTGATCAGTTAGTAGTATTGGTAAAAATAAATTCCTACATGAAGAGTTATGTTGAAAATGACCTGACTTTACATTAGAGACTCTTAGATTATGAGTAGGATTTATTATTAATACTTTGTCCTTGTGTACTGCAGTCAGTAAGGTAAACAAAATAAGAGTTTTGATAAAGTTACAGTTTCTGTTCTCATGGTTTAAGGGCAGTTGTGAGATTTATTTGTTTATTTGTGGAATATTTTTTTATTTCTTTTCATTAAGGCTGTTAATGGAAGTTTATTTCCATAGTTTCCTAGTTTCAACTTCACTGTGTTTGAGTTTTTGAGAGTTTGTGTTAGTTGAGTTTCCGTCCGGCTGCCAGCCAGCGAGCCACAGACTCAGACGAACGGCTTCTCATTCTCTCCGTACCGACATCAGACTCCCCATCTCCCCTTCTTCCTCCTTTTTTTATTCCATCACCCCTCCTCCCTCCTCCTCCTCCTCTTCCTCCTCTTCCTCCTCAGCAGTCTCTCAATGACAAGCGTAAAAAGAACCTCTTTTCCCGAAAGTTTCCTTTCTACAAGAGCAAGGAGGCGAGCGAGCAGGAGACCAGCGATGTCGACCGTAAGTACAGTCGCGCGGGGAGGCGGGGGGGCGGGGGGGCGGTGTGTCTGGAAGATGATTGGTCGGCGACAGGAAGAGAGGTCAGCGGCGGCGGCGCCCCGCGGTTGCACCGGTTGTCATGGCAACAGGGCCGGGCTTCACCATTGCAATATCACCAAAATTACAAAAAAATATGCCAAAGCTTCCATGGTTGCAGTCTGGGGTGGAAAGAGAAACAGGACAGAGAGGCTGAACTCTTCCTCTTCTTCTTTTAATTAAGATAAAAACGTTCTGAAATAAATTATATAAAAGTAAAGCATGAATCAGCCTGATGCCAGCAGACTCTGGATCTGCTTTAAGGAAACATTCCTGTCAGTTCCCCCCTCCTGGAGCCAACATGGCCGCCCTGCAGCCCGGCCGCCCGCTGTTCCCTCTGCTCTCTCTGTCTGTCGCTGTCGCTCAGTAACGTTGTGTTTCTTGTGGTTGTTTTCTCCTCGTCCGCCGGCTCTGCTGACCGCAGGACAACAGCGACGACTTGCTATCCAAAGGACACAGTAAGTCCCCAGCCCCCCCCCCCCCCCCCCCCCACCTCCCATCAGCCCCCTGTCTCCACCAGCCTCCTCTCTCAGCCAACAGCACCACAGATTCCCTGTTTCAGCACTTTACACTGGTCTTATTCCACTGTGTTAAACTAATACATAATGTACTTACTACACTGTAACACCATTCAAATGGCTTCATTGAAACGGTGATGTTACACCGTTGTAAGTACATGATGCGTTAGGTACATTTTCATCAAGTACCAACACAGTAATATTGTGTACTTATGGTACTTTTCCATAAGTTAACACACAGGTTAATACACAGGAATAAGGCTACTGTAAAGTGACGTGTTACCAAAACGACTCAGGAATCAGCCTTAGATATTTTTAACAGAAGATATCTGTCAGATGGAATCACCTCTAGCGGATTAATAAAGGTTTATTATATTGTATTGTAACATAAGTATGGGAATCAGTTGGGTATGATAAGGTGAAACACTCACTGCTGATTTTCCCCGAACCGATCACTAGTGACCGACGTATCTGAACCGATCACTAGTGACCGACGTATCTGAACCAATCACTAGTGACCGAAGTATCTGAACCGATCACTAGTGACCGAAGTATCTGAACCAATCACTAGTGACCGAAGTATCTGAACCAATCACTAGTGACTGACGTATCTGAACCGATCACTAGTGACTGACGTATCGGCCGCTGTGACGTCTCTTCAGTCACATGATGCTGCAGCCAGTCAGCCTCTACATGTTAGCAGACATTTACCAACTGACCAAGAACGTCGTCCATTTAGATAAAAATATCGTCTTTGCAAAGACAATCTGTTGGTTAAGGAGGAGATTTCAACAAATCTATTCTGCAGAAACACCAATGAAAAACCGTTGCAGGAACGGCGCAAACTTTAGTCCCGCCCACAAAGACGCTGATTGGCTCGACTGTTTCTCTGAATCGCTCCACAAAATCTGAAAAGTGGAGGGATGAGATTCAGGAGTCTGGAAGCAGGAGAGCTTCACATTAAAAATGAGAAGAAGAAGAAGTCAGTGCCGTGAAGAGAGGTTCCTGGTGGACACATAGGCCTCCTCCTCTTCCTCCTCCTCCTCTTCCTCCTCCTCCTCCTCCTGGGTCATGGATCCTCTGGCTAGAGCTCCATCTCTTCACTCTCATCATCCAGCCTCATTTACAGACAGATGTCCTCCATCTCACACACACACACACACACACACACACACACACACACACACAGTCATCAGTGTCCACCCTCCACCTTCCATTGCCCACAGTGTATCATTCCTTCACTGTCTGTGGTTCAGACTCATGATCGCCCCTCTGGTTTTACTGTTAGACCGACGGTAAGTCACCAGCCCAGTTCCCCTGGTCCTGGAAAATCATGGAATTTAGAGAGGTGAATTCCAGACTGGGGAATTTGATCATTTCTCAGGAGAAGTCAGGGAATATCAGAGAATTTTCCAGATGGGTCGCAGTGTTTTCTAACTTTAACTTTCACACATTCACTGCATTAGATGGTTTTCAGACTGGAAAACAAGATTAACAAACCAGCAAGGAAGAACAGTTTTAAGAGATGGAAGAGTTCTGACTTGGTTATGGAAAGTCCTGGAAAAGACCATTACATCACCTGTTAACCAGGATCAGCAGCAGGAGAGAGAGTTTCCACTGAGACACACAGAGTCACAGGACATTTCAAGATCTGAGCAGAAGTGGTTTTGATCATTTATTGATTATGACTGATAAAGTCCATATGCTGGGGAAGAAAATGCACATAAAATCAGGTTTATCTGCTGTGTCGATTTCAAATAGACAATTCAAGAACCAAAAAAGGGAAATCCACACTCTAAAAAAGATATCTTGATTGGTTTATTTTCATGTTTGAAATAAAAAAAATATGCAGCTTCTTCTCAATTCTTTTTTAGTGTGGTTTTCCCTTTATTTGATCATTTATTGATCATAAATGAATAATATCGAGGTTTGCTGATCAGATGGATCGGTGTCCTGTGTGATGTGTTGTGGATTTCTGTTTGTGTGACTGAACTGCACAGCGTCTGTTTGATGTGAGTTAAATGAAGTTCATCTCAAGCCGCACAGCTGACTGTGATGCAGAATAAAACTTTATTGTTCCTGAAGAGAAGACAGAGCAGACCGGTTCCCTCCTCAGACCAGAGGAGGATCAGACAGGCTGATGTGATGCAGTATGTGCAGGTTTCCCACAGTCAGGACAATCCTGGAAAAGTTATGGAATATGAAAATTTGTTCTCCAGGCCTAGAAATGTTTTGGAAAATTTTAAAAAATATCATTCAGCTTTTGGAAAGTTCATGAAGTCATCGTTTAAATAACGAGTCATTTAAATAGTGATACTAATTTATCATTTCCGAAAATTGAACTGAACAGAGACTTCAGGAAATGTTGGTCATGAAAATGTCTTGATATAATATAATTCAGAACATTGTCCTGTAAAGCAAAATGTGACCAAAGTTTGGCTTCATATTTGTGCAAATGAAATATTTTCCTTGTTCACACTTTTTAGTTTTTGGTTTTTGCACTTTAAAAGTATTAAATAAAAAAGGGTTGCATTTAAAGGAAGATGTCATTTTTCAAGTTACAGCCCACAGTAAAACTAATCTTCAGTGTCAGCATTGTAAATTTCCATACAAAACACCACAGTGGTGCAATCGAGAAAATTTGATCTGAAGTTATGAAAATGTTTTGGAATTAAACTGTAAAATCAGTGTGAAACCTGTGTGTGATGCAGCTGATCAGAAGGTTTATTAATAATGAAAGGTTTCTTCTGTACCACAGTTCAGCGTGCAGCGTCCTGTCAGGGTGTTCGCCTTGTTTCTGGATTTATACTGTAATGACCAGAGGTGGGGACTCGAGTCACATGACTTGGACTCGAGTCACATGACTTGGACTCGAGTCACATGACTTGGACTCGAGTCCCAGTTTTAATAGCTTGAGACTTGATGCATGAAGAGAAGACTTGAGACTTGACTTGACTTGGGTTCTGGTGACTCGGGACTTGACTCTGACTTGTACTTTGATGACTTGAAAAGGTTTCTAAAGTCTTGACTTGAGATC
This sequence comes from Centroberyx gerrardi, assembly GCF_048128805.1. Classification (NCBI taxonomy): domain Eukaryota; kingdom Metazoa; phylum Chordata; class Actinopteri; order Beryciformes; family Berycidae; genus Centroberyx; species Centroberyx gerrardi. The sequence continues at coordinate 29,768,387 of NC_136009.1, forward strand.
TTGTGTTTGTGTAAATGACTTAGATTGAAAGTGATGAGATTTGTTCCAGCGGACGAGTGAATTTAAATTCTGTTTTCTGAATTTGTATGGAATGATTGAATTTATTGAAGTTGAAACTGATTATAGAAATCAAACTCATGATGCTCTTACCAAGTTTTTATCCTATTAAAACCATATTGCATTGAAAAGTCCTAGATATTTAGTTTTCTTTAAGATATTAAATTGATACTGGACTCTTGATTTGTTCTGACTTGACTTGCTGTTCTACATTTAGACTTGAGACTTGACATTAATGACATGGACTTGACTTGGTAATCTACATTTAGACTTGGGACTTGACTTGAGACTCGTGCCTTAAGACTTGAGACTGACCTGGGACTCGAGCAGAGCTGACTTGGTCTCACCTCTGGATGACACTGGGTGTTTCAGTGTCATGTGATGCCATTTACTGTCACTGTGATTGTTCTGCTGCTGTTGGACTTCCACACCAGTCTTGTGTTTTCCCCGTGGCTCTGGGGCAAAGCATTCTGGGAACTCTGTCTCTCCCAGCTCACCTGGTGTGTCCTGTGTTTGTTGTGATTGCAGAACATGTGACGTCTAACGCCAGCGATAGTGAAAGTAGCTACCGTAAGTTCCCAACCCGCCGCCGGCCGCCTGCTTCTCTGCAAACATGCTAATTTCTACACTGCGGCAACGCTGAGGAACGCTTTGACACTAACCAATCATGTCGCTCAAATCTGCCGCTGAGGAAGTGTGAAAGTGAATCTGATGCTGGCCTGGTTTTCCTATCAGCACGGTGTTTCCTGTTTCCTGTTCATCTGCCAGCAGCGATCCTTAAACCTCTGTGTAGCTCTGGTAGAGTCTTGGGTTGTGTCTCTTCCTCCATGATAAAACCCCAAAATCAGTGATTCTGTGATCTGTTGCTCCGGTAGAGCAGACTGGAGAATTGTGTTTTTTTTCTCTCTCCATTCATACACACAATATATAAAAACTAGTCATGCTGCGGAATTTTATGTTTATTAAAGTGTAACATGGAAATTCTTCTGACCGGATTTCGGTGTTCCACTTGTTCAAACTGAAAGGTTTAATAAACATAAAGAAAGAGATTCACTTCAAAACAATCCAACAGCAGGACTAGAGAAAAAAACACAATTCTCCAGTCTGCTCTACCAGAGCAACAGATCACAGAATCACTGATTTTGGGGGTTTTATCATGGAGGAAGAGACACAACCCAAGACTCTACCAGAGTCACACAGAGATTTAACTGTCCATCTCTAAATTCCCTGTTGAACTGTGGTTGAACTTGTTAATGGCTAACTCCCTAATGGCTTTCGTTAGCGCAAACTGCTGACTGGGCGATAACAGCATGACCCTACCTGACCCCCCCCACCCCCACCCCACCCCACCCCCCTCTTTCCAACACACAGCAGCTCAGTTTATCACTTTGCTAATGCGCTTCGTCCCTGAACTCTGCCTGGGAATATGAATGACTGTCAAGGCTGCTCGCAATAAAAGCCGTCCAGCAGCGCTGCATGCACACTGTGTGTGTGTGTGTGTGTGTGTGTGAAAACCTGCAGTGTGGTTTGAATATGTGTGTCAGGTCTGCATGTTTGGTTTCTGCTCTTAAAGGGTTTGTAGTGCGGAACGAAAGGTGTTTGGTTTGGTTTCTCCGCAACACTGAACTGATGCTCCTTCACTGGGTTAATATTCATATTTACAGGATTTAGTCAGCGCTCTCATCCAGACTGAAGTACAGTGAGTGAGCAGTTAGAGGTCATTGGCTACCGTTTTCCAGATACTGGCTCATAAGAGAGAAGACGAGATGAAACTTTATTGATCGGGATTGGGGAAATCAGGTCGTTGCATCAGGGAAAGTGCTCAGTGAGCCCAACCCAGTCGGCACAGTGCGGACTGCTTCAGTTTAGAGATCTCTGTCGGGACGTCCAGAGACTGAACATGGTGCACAAAACTGCCATCCTAATACTGAGTCACTCCCCTTGTGGCACGATCCGTTTGTCTCGAGGCTTTAAAACTTTCTTTGAACTATTTCCCCTGCCTCATTTCCATCACGGCTGAACTGGACTTAATGTGATCAGAGCTTCTGGATCTGGATTCACCTGATCAGTCTGCTTCAGTCTTAATATTTTGTAAACTCAGTGCAAAAGTACGGAAGAGTATTCGGGCCATTGTAGCTGAATTGTGTTTTTGTTTTTTTTGGTGTTTTTTTTTACCGCAGCCGGGGGAGTGGGGATAATATTTTGAGAAAAAACTCAAATGCAAATTTGGGTTTTTTCTTTCTCACAAATTTGACTTTTTTCATTCTCACAAATTTCTAGTTTTTTCTTTCTCACAAATTTGACTTTTCTTTCTCACAAATTTCTAGTTTTTTCTTTCTCACAAATTTGACTTTTTTCTTTCTCACAAATTTGACTTTTTTCATTCTCACAAATTTCTAGTTTTTTCTTTCTCACAAATTTCTGAGTTTTTTCTTTCTCACAAATTTCTAGTTTTTTCTTTCTCACAAATTTGACTTTTTTCTTTCTCACAAATTTCTAGTTTTTTCTTTCTCACAAATTTGACTTTTCTTTCTCACAAATTTGACTTTTTTCATTCTCACAAATTTCTAGTTTTTTCTTTCTCAAATTTGACTTTTCATTCTCGCAAATTTCTGAGTTTTTTCTGTCTCGCAAATTTCTAGTTTTTTCTTTCTCACAAATTTGACTTTTTTTCATTCTCACAAATTTCTAGTTTTTTCTTTCTCACAAATTTGACTTTTTTCTTTCTCACAAATTTCTAGTTTTTTCTTTCTCACAAATTTCTAGTTTTTTCTCTCACAAATTTCTAGTTTTTTCTCTCACAAATTTCTAGTTTTTTCTTTCTCACAAATTTCTGACTTCATTCTCACAAATTTCTAGTTTTTTCTATCTCACAAATTTGAGTTTTTTCTTTCTCACAAATTTGACTTTTTTCATTCTCACAAATTTCTAGTTTTTTCTTTCTCACAAATTTCTGAGTTTTTTCTTTCTCACAAATTTCTAGTTTTTTCTTTCTCACAAATTTGGCTTTTTTCTTTCTCACAAATTTCTAGTTTTTTCTTTCTCACAAATTTGACTTTTCTTTCTCACAAATTTGACTTTTCATTCTCACAAATTTCTAGTTTTTTCTTTCTCACAAATTTGACTTTTTTCATTCTCACAAATTTCTGAGTTTTTTCTGTCTCGCAAATTTCTATTTTTTTCTTTCTCACAAATTTGACTTTTTCTTTCTCACAAATTTCTACTTTTTCCTTCTCACAAATTTGAGTTTTTTCTTTCTCACAAATTTCTATTTTTTTCTTTCTCACAAATTTCTAGTTTTTTCTTTCTCACAAATTTGAGTTTTTTCTTTCTCACAAATTTCTGAGTTTTTTCATTCTCGCAAATTTCTAGTTTTTTCTTTCTCACTAATTTCTAATTATTTCCTCAGAATATTACCCCCCCTTCCCCCCAGGCTGCAGTAAAAGAAAAATCACCTATAATGGCCCTAATGCTCTTCCGTACTAAAGAACCCATCAGTGTGGACAGTAATATCTCTGCTAACTACAAACAGACATCCTGAAAAGCAAATTGAACTGAACTTGTGATCTGCGACTCTGCAGCTCCTCACATCACCTCCAGCTCTCACTGCATTATCCCACTGTCATCCTCACCAGCTCATCCAGTCTTAAACTGTCTGTGGTTGTTTGGTTTAAACTGTCTGTGGTTGTTTGGTTTAAAGTCTGTCTGTGGTTGTTTGGTTTAAACTCTGTCTGTGGTTGTTTGGTTTAAAGTCTGTCTGTGGTTGTTTGGTTTAAACTGTCTGTGGTTGTTTGGTTTAAACTGTGTCTGTGGTTGTTTGGTTTAAAGTCTGTCTGTGGTTGTTTGGTTTAAAGTCTGTCTGTGGTTGTTTGGTTTAAACTGTGTCTGTGGTTGTTTGGTTTAAAGTCTGTCTGTGGTTGTTTGGTTTAAACTGTCTGTGGTTGTTTGGTTTAAACTGTCTGTGGTTGTTTGGTTTAAAGTCTGTCTGTGGTTGTTTGGTTTAAAGTCTGTCTGTGGTTGTTTGGTTTAAACTGTCTGTGGTTGTTTGGTTTAAACTGTGTCTGTGGTTGTTTGGTTTAAAGTCTGTCTGTGGTTGTTTGGTTTAAAGTCTGTCTGTGGTTGTTTGGTTTAAACTGTGTCTGTGGTTGTTTGGTTTAAAGTCTGTCTGTGGTTGTTTGGTTTAAAGTCTGTCTGTGGTTGTTTGGTTTAAACTGTCTGTGGTTGTTTGGTTTAAACTGTCTGTGGTTGTTTGGTTTAAAGTCTGTCTGTGGTTGTTTGGTTTAAAGTCTGTCTGTGGTTGTTTGGTTTAAACTGTCTGTGGTTGTTTGGTTTAAAGTCTGTCTGTGGTTGTTTGGTTTAAAGTCTGTCTGTGGTTGTTTGGTTTAAACTGTCTGTGGTTGTTTGGTTTAAAGTCTGTCTGTGGTTGTTTGGTTTAAACTGTCTGTGGTTGTTTGGCTTAAAGTTTGTCTGTGGTTGTTTGGTTTAAAGTCTGTCTGTGGTTGTTTGGTTTAAAGTCTGTCTGTGGTTGTTTGGTTTAAAGTCTGTCTGTGGTTGTTTGGTTTAAACTCTGTCTGTGGTTGTTTGGTTTAAACTCTGTCTGTGGTTGTTTGGTTTAAACTGTCTGTGGTTGTTTGGTTTAAAGTCTGTCTGTGGTTGTTTGGTTTACACTGTCTGTGGTTGTTTGGTTTAAACTGTGTCTGTGGTTGTTTGGTTTAAACTCTGTCTGTGGTTGTTTGGTTTAAAGTCTGTCTGTGGTTGTTTGGTTTAAAGTCTGTCTGTGGTTGTTTGGTTTAAAGTCTGTCTGTGGTTGTTTGGTTTAAACTCTGTCTGTGGTTGTTTGGTTTAAACTCTGTCTGTGGTTGTTTGGTTTAAACTGTCTGTGGTTGTTTGGTTTAAAGTCTGTCTGTGGTTGTTTGGTTTACACTGTCTGTGGTTGTTTGGTTTAAACTGTGTCTGTGGTTGTTTGGTTTAAACTCTGTCTGTGGTTGTTTGGTTTAAACTGTCTGTGGTTGTTTGGTTTAAACTGTCTGTGGTTGTTTGGTTTAAAGTCTGTCTGTGGTTGTTTGGTTTAAACTGTCTGTGGTTGTTTGGTTTAAAGTCTGTCTGTGGTTGTTTGGTTTAAAGTCTGTCTGTGGTTGTTTGGTTTAAACTGTCTGTGGTTGTTTGGTTTAAAGTCTGTCTGTGGTTGTTTGGTTTACACTGTCTGTGGTTGTTTGGTTTAAACTGTGTCTGTGGTTGTTTGGTTTAAACTCTGTCTGTGGTTGTTTGGTTTAAACTGTCTGTGGTTGTTTGGTTTAAACTGTCTGTGGTTGTTTGGTTTAAAGTCTGTCTGTGGTTGTTTGGTTTAAACTGTCTGTGGTTGTTTGGTTTAAAGTCTGTCTGTGGTTGTTTGGTTTAAAGTCTGTCTGTGGTTGTTTGGTTTAAACTGTCTGTGGTTGTTTGGTTTAAAGTCTGTCTGTGGTTGTTTGGTTTAAAGTCTGTCTGTGGTTGTTTGGTTTAAACTGTCTGTGGTTGTTTGGTTTAAACTGTCTGTGGTTGTTTGGTTTAAACTGTCTGTGGTTGTTTGGTTTAAAGTCTGTCTGTGGTTGTTTGGTTTAAAGTCTGTCTGTGGTTGTTTGGTTTAAACTGTCTGTGGTTGTTTGGTTTAAACTGTCTGTGGTTGTTTGGTTTAAACTGTCTGTGGTTGTTTGGTTTAAAGTCTGTCTGTGGTTGTTTGGTTTAAAGTGTCTGTGGTTGTTTGGTTTAAACTGTCTGTGGTTGTTTGGTTTAAAGTCTGTCTGTGGTTGTTTGGTTTAAAGTCTGTCTGTGGTTGTTTGGTTTAAACTGTCTGTGGTTGTTTGGTTTAAAGTCTGTCTGTGGTTGTTTGGTTTAAAGTGTCTGTGGTTGTTTGGTTTAAACTGTCTGTGGTTGTGTGTTCCAGGCGGTCAGGAGGAATACGTTCTGTCATATGAACCCGTCACCCAGCAGGAAGGTAAGACGAGCAGCTTGGAACAAACTGACGGTTTAAAGCGACAGTTAGTAAATGTTGACACGTTCAGATCATTTGAATCAACGTCATTCTAGTTTTCTGCAGACTTTGTTGCTCCTGATCAGCATTTTCAAACTTAACACACATGAACGTAGTGATGAAACATTTTACTTTCCTGTTTTACAGCAAACCAAACACTGTAATGTCGACTACAAACTAAACATCCAGCCAGTAGTCGTGAAGAGTTGTGATCACAAAATGAGTTATGTGATGAAAATAGTTCATTTAGTCTAAAAAAAAATACTAGAAATATTCCTCGCCAGTAACATGAGACACACACACAAAGCATGGATCCCCCCCCCAAAAAAAATCACAGCTCTCCGTCTATGCAGCCGCTATAGTGACATGTTTTTTGGGGGGGGAATCCACTCCCTGCATCAAACAAACCAGCAAAATATTAAAGAGTATTTTGTCCAGCAGGATTGAATATTTTCAAATAGGAAGCTCATATCAAGCATCTTTTCCACACGATGTGGAAGCAGAATATCGTCCAACAGGTTTCTACTCAGCAGCTCAGCCTAGTTAAACGCCGCAGGGTTTAGTGACATCACATCCTGTGTTGGTAGCTGATGTTTTCCTCTTCCTGGCAGTGAACTACACCCGTCCGGTCATCATCCTGGGGCCCATGAAGGACCGCATCAACGACGACCTGATCTCCGAATTCCCCGACAAGTTTGGCTCCTGCGTCCCCCGTGAGTCCAGAACTAAGTTTACTGTCAACATGAACACGTTACTGTGCAACAAGGAGCTTGACCACAAAATGATTTATTTTTTATATGATTCCTTGTTTTCATGTGGGATGGAGGTGAGTTTCTGTTTCTGTTTCTGTGTTTTAGTTTGAACATTTATTTAAAAAAACTTACAAAGTGAAATCCAGCATTTGGATAAAGTGGTTCCCACTCTCATAAATGTATATGACAGTGAAACTCACTGTAAGATGTTACTGATGCTATTAAGAGCTTTTTGTTGGTAAAACTACCATTTTGAAGATGGGCTCGGCTGCATTTTTTAAGGATTGAGTTGTGAATATCAAGTACATTTTTCTCAAAATGGAGTTAAAACACCATTCACACTGAAATATATCAAGAACACCAAAACAGCACCGTTTTTTTTTTTTTTTTAAACATATATTTATTGATTTTATACATTTAACACATTATACATACATAACTGAACCTTCCCCCAAATCAAACATATGGCAGTTTATAAATAATAATAATAAAATATCACTTGAAAATAATTAATTAGCTAATAATCAAGTTAAAAAGGACAAAGATTTACAATGAAAAGAAAAATTAACTAAGTAAATAAATAAAATGAATAGAAAAATAAAATAAGAGTCCAATCACAACATAGAGCAGCGTACAGCACACATTCCTCACAATAGATTAGTTATTTTCACTGTAACTTCACACTTCCAATGCCTCTTCAATGTCACCATTTTTAACAAATTCCAAAAACATCTCCCAGATGTTATAAAAAGAAGCTTTCTTCCTAACTATATAAGTGAGAAAACAGCACCGTTTATTATCCTGATGAACTGAATCCATGTCTCAGCTGCCACCGCTTTCACACTTTACAATGTTTTTGTTATAAACATCACAACTCGCTTATCATGCCTTGTCTTCTCCTTTGTAATAATAATAATAATAATATTTTGTTGAGAGTAAACCTGCTTTACAGGCAATGGGACAATAATAAAAAGCTGTAAGAAATGTAAGTATTGGGTTATCTTGGATAAAACTGAAGCGAGTCCTCCAGGTTAAATCGACCATAGCTAAGGTGTTTCCCCAACAGTATAGTTCTGTAACATCCTGGTTAGATGAAGTGAAACTAAGCCCCGCCTCCTCCCTCCGTCAGACACGACCCGGCCGAAGCGGGACTACGAGGTCGACGCCAGAGATTATCACTTCGTGGTGTCCAGGGAGCAGATGGAGAAGGACATCCAGGACCACAAGTTCATCGAGGCGGGACAGTACAACAACCACCTGTACGGGACGAGCGTGCAGTCGGTCCGCGAGGTCGCAGAGAAGGTCACAGAACACACACCGAAATGTTGCTTCAGAAATCAGGAGAAATTGATCCTCTGAAATGTCACAATTTCACCAAATCAGTGACATGATGGGTACTGACAGATGGAACCGCTTTCTTCTTCTTCTTCTTCTTCTTCTTCTTCTTCTTCTTCAGGGTAAACACTGTATCCTGGACGTTTCGGGGAACGCCATAAAGAGACTCCAGCTGGCTCAGCTTCACCCCATCGCCATCTTCATCAAGCCCAAGTCAGTGGAGAACATCATGTGAGTTTTATTTTTATACAGCTTTCAGTTTTTATTTCACTTTAGTTTTAGTTCGTTTTAAGTCTGGGTTTGGTCATTTTAGTTTTGTTTTTTTATTTTTTTTACAAAAGTTCTAACCCTCCTCTCTCTCTCCTCCCTCCTCCTCCTCTCTCCTCCCTCCTCTCTCCTCCTCTCTCCTCTCTCTCCTCTCTCCTCCCTCCTCCTCTCTCTCTCTTCTCCTCTCTCTCTCTCTCTCTCTCTCTCCTCCTCTCTCCTCCTCCTCCCTCTTCCTCTCTCTCTCTCTCTCCTCCTCCCTCCTCTCTCTCTCCTCCTCTCTCCTCCTCCTCCCTCTTCCTCTCTCTCCTCCCTCCTCTCTCTCTCCTCTCTCTCTCCTCCTCCTCTCTCCTCTCTCTCTCTCCTCCCTCCTCTCTCTCCCTCCTCCCTCCTCCCTCCTCCTCCCTCCTCTCTCTCTCTCTTTCCTCCTCTATCCTCCTCTCTCCTCTCTCTTCTCCTCTCTCTCTCTCCTCCCTCCTCCCTCCTCCTCTCTCTCCTCTCTCTCTCCTCCTCCTCTCTCCTCTCTCTCTCCTCCCTCCTCTCTCTCTCTCTCCTCTCTCCTCCTCCCTCCTCTCTCTCCCTCCTCCTCCCTCCTCCTCCCTCCTCCCTCCTCCTCTCTCTCTCTCTCTCTCCTCTCTCTCTCCTCCTCCTCTCTCCTCTCTCTCTCCTCCCTCCTCTCTCTCTCTCCTCTCTCCTCCCTCCTCTCTCTCCCTCCTCCTCCCTCCTCTCTCTCTCTCTCTTTCCTCCTCTCTCCTCCTCTCTCCTCTCTCTCCTCTCTCTCTCTCCTCCCTCCTCCCCCTCCTCTCTCTCTCCTCCTCCCTCTTCCTCTCTCTCTCTCTCTCTCCTCCCTCCTCTCTCTCTCTCCTCCTCTCTCCTCCTCCTCCCTCTTCCTCTCTCTCTCTCTCCTCCCTCCTCTCTCTCTCCTCTCTCTCTCTCCTCCCTCTTCTCTCTCTCTCCTCTCTCCTCCTCCCTCCTCTCTCTCCCTCCTCCTCCCTCCTCCCTCCTCCTCCTTCCTCTCTCTCTCTCTCTTTCCTCTCTCCTCCTCTCTCCTCTCTCCTCCTCTCTCCTCCTCCCTCCTCCTCTCTCTCCTCCTTCCTCCTCTCTCCTCCTCCTCTCTCCTCTCTCTCCTCCCTCCTCTCTCTCTCTCTCCTCCCCCCTCCTCTCTCTCTCTCCTCCCTCCTCTCTCCTCCTCCCCCCTCCTCCTCCCTCCTCCTCTCTCTCTCTCTCTCTCCTCTCTCCTCCTCCTCCCTCCTCTCTCTCTCTCTCCTCCCTCCTCTCTCTCTCTCTCCTCCCTCCTCCTCCTCTCTCCTCCCTCCTCTCTCTCTCCCTCCTCCCTCCTCCCTCCTCCTCTCTCTCTCTCCTCTCTCTCTCTCCTCCCTCCTCTCTCTCTCTCCTCTCTCCTCCTCCCCCCTCCTCCTCCCCCCTCCTCCCTCTCTCTCCTCCCCCCCCCCCCCCCCTCCTCCCTCCTCTCTCCTCCTCCCCCCTCCTCCTCCCTCCTCCTCTCTCTCTCTCTCTCTCCTCTCTCTCTCCTCCCCCCTCCTCCTCCCCCCTCCTCCCTCTCTCTCCTCCCCCCCCCCCCCCCCCCTCCTCCCTCCTCCTCCTCCCTCCTGCAGGGAGATGAACAAGCGTCTGACGGAGGAGCAGGGCAGGAAAACGTTCGACCGAGCCACGAAGCTGGAGCAGGAGTTCACCGAGCATTTCACCGGTCAGACGGAGCTCTTCTCTGTCAGCAGGTTTCAGACTCGGGGAACTTCCCTGTGTCCGAAACATCTTGCTGTTTTAATGTCTTTGTTGATGCTTCTGTGATGAAATGAAGTCTTTTGCCTCTTGATACTTTAAGGAGGAGTTGCCTCGGTCTCTAAAGAGCAGCTTCTTCACTACAGAACCCACCTGCTGCTGTATCTGCTTTGCACTTAAAGCAGTATTCCTCTTAGTTTTAACATGGAGGTTATTCAGCTCTTGACCGCCATGAAAACCAGAATATAAACTACTGACCAAGACCAGATGCAGCTGGACCAGTTTGTAGAGTTTGAATGAGACACAAAAGTCACCTGAAAACTGACATTGAACACGTTGGTGAACAGATTCAACAACAGATCCTGCTGGAAGACAATAAAGCAGCAACTGGTCCGTCCTCATTTTGCATTTCTATTCTTGCTTTACACTAAAATTAGTATTTCAAAATAAAAGTAGATCCGGTCTCCCCAACAGGAACTATCTCTCCTAAATGGTATCCCTCCGCTGTGTTCTCTTCTATCAATAAAAATGCTGTTTGGTGAGATTCTGTTCTGAAGCGTGGGACCAACAGTCAGCTGGAAATCACAGCAGCAGATCTGTTGTTGAATCTGTTCACCAACGTGTTCAATGTCACTTTCCATTCAAATGAATGGGAAGAAAAAGTCTGAACGCTACAAACTGGTCCAGCTGCATCTGATCTTGGTGAGGAGATTATATTCTGCTTTTATAATAAATAAGTCCATGTTGAAACTGAGTGGAATATTGCTTTAAGGAGGAGTCTCGACTTCATGAGCAGCTTCTTCACTGCAGAACCCTTCAGCAGCTCCTGTTTCTGCTTTTAACTGAACAAAACAGTGTGTTCACGCCGCTGTGTAAATAAAGTTTGTGTCTCTGGGTGTGTGTGTGTGTGTGTGTGTGTGTGCAGCGGTGGTGCAGGGCGACACGCTGGAGGAGATCTACGACCAGGTGAAGCAGATCATCGAGGAGCAGTCCGGTCCCTTCATCTGGGTCCAGTCCAAGGAGAAGTTATGAAGATCCAAACCCACTTTCTACTCTTCCTCCTCCCTCCTCCTCCTCTCTATTTATATTTTACTTTGTTTTTTAAAAAGGAAAGCCAACCTGCCCTCCCTCCCCCGACACACACACACACACACACACAAACACACACACACACACACACTCTCTCATGCGATCAGACTCCTCCCCTCCCTCCGCCAGGCTTCTCGTTTTAAAGTCTGAAGTTTTTATGGGAGAAGCAGAAGACGTTTGGTTTTTACCGGCGGAGAGCGGCGCCGGACCAGCAGAGCAAAGCACACAGGCTGCATGACGACATGAAACCATAGCAACACACGGTACAGTTCCTTAATGTTTAAGGGAGGAGACTTTTAGAGGTGGAGAAGAAGAAGAAGACATTGTGTCCATGTAAGTGGCAACAGGAGAAGTACGTCCTATGTAAAGCAATTTTTCTTTTTTTTTTTTTCTTTTTTGGGGTTTCTTATTTTATTTTTGTTAGTGAAGAGTTGCTGGACGGAGGGAGGTTCAGTCTCAGGCGGCGGCGGTCGGGCGGCGGCGGCGGCGGCGGCGGTCCGGACGAAGGCGGAGACAGGAAGCAGAACTTTGCACGTTGTAGCTTTAACAGCATGTCTCTCTCTCTCTCTCTTAAACCTCTTTATTTCCGTCTCTCCCTCCCTTCAGCGTCTGATATCATAGAACTAGATTTTCTTCTCTTCTTCTTTTTTTTGTTTCTCTTTTTTTAACACCTGAGTCGTATTCACGTTTTGTTTTGTTTTTTGTTTTTTTTCTGCTGGTAGAGAAGAAGAAGAAGCCGTCGTCTCGTTTCTCAGGACGCTGCGGAGGGTTTTCGGCTCGGCGGCTCGCGCTTTTATTCTGATAATCTGATTTTTTTATTTTTTTTTTAGCAGGAAGTAGACTCGCTGACCGGCTTCCTGTTCGGTACGTCAGAGGTCATCAGGGGTCATCAGGGGTCATCACTTTGTGTTCCGTCTGATCAGCAAAGAGGCGACAGGAAGATTTTTTTCTTACATTTTTTGGACAAACGAGGAAGAATCAGCGCTAGATTTGAATTACTTTAGTTCATTTTACATTTTAGGTATTTAGCTGTTATTCAAAGCAACTTCCACTGAGTTGCAGCAGTAGAAGAAGAAGCTTCACTTCCTCGATCAGCAACATTACAAGCAGCCAATAGCGAAGAGGTGAAAGGTCAGAGGTCACAGCAGCCTGATTTTAACTTGCTGAATCGGCTGATTTGACTCCGGTCGGGTCGAGACGCTGCGGCTCCGCTTGATTTTACTGAATGTTTTTATCAGCGTGTTTCTGGGTGTTGGGGCGTGGCGGAGCGGCCATGTTGGGGCCGGACGGGGCGCGTGGTGGAGCGGCCATGTTGGGGCCGGACGGGGCGCGTGGCGGAGCGGCCATGTTGGGGCCGGACGGGGCGCGGCGGAGCGGCCATGTTGGGGCCGGACGGGGCGCGGCGGAGCGGCCATGTTGGGCCCGGCGGGCGCGGCGCTCTGATCTTTCTGACTTGTTCGTGGCTCCCAGCAGGAGGCGCTGCCCTCAGCTGTCCGTCGCTCTGCAGACGCAACAATGGAGACGATTATTGTACAATGAGATTTTGACAGATATTTAACCCTCGGTAAACTGCCTATTTTGTTATAATAAAAGTCTATATTGAACTTTACTTAAGCACTACTACTATGGGAATTATTTTCTTTGCATTGTTAATCGTATATGAATAGAAAAGTATAAAGATATTTGAATATGAATATATATTTTTTTCTTTTTCTTTGATCACCACCTCCTCTGTCTTTTAATTTTCTTTTTTAAGCATAATAAAAACTTAACAAGAAAACAGGGAGGAGTGCAGTGCTGTTTCTTCTTCTGCTGCAGGAATCCTGGTGGGGAGCGGTTTGTGTTCTCACACTGCAGATGGATCAGGTCTGATCCGCTGTCTCCTGTTTTAGTTTGAGATAACACACACACACACACACACACACACACACACACACACACTTCTCTTTGTACTCTTCACTAATCCTAATTCTAACCTAAAACCCTAAAACCAAGTCTGAACCTTAAAATCGACCGACCGAAACCTCCTCACTTCGCTCTGAAGGTTTAAAACTCTACTGGGTTCTCACAAAGATAGAAGTAATAATAATGATAATTAACTTTATTTATATATCACTTTTCAAAACATAGTTACAAAGTGCTGCACAAAACAAGTAAAAAATGTCATAAAACACGACCAATAAATGATAACCAATAAATGACCTACAGATCTGACTCAGAGGGCCACAGCCTTTATTATTTAGCAGAGCTGGAGACTCGAGTCACATGACTTGGACTCAAGTCACAGTTTTAATCCCTTGAGACTTGACTTGATGCATGAAGAGAAGACTTGAGACTTGACTTGACTTGGGTTCTGGTGACTTGGGACTTGACTCTGACTTGTACTTTGATGACTTGAAAAGGTTTCTAAAGTCTTGACTTGAGATCTTGTGTTTGTGTAAATGACTTAGATTGAAAGTGATGAGATTTGTTCCAGCGGACGACTGAATTTAAATTCTGTTTTCTGAATTTGTATGGAATGATTGAATTTATTGAAGTTGAAACTGATTATAGAAATCAAACTCATGATGCTCTTACCAAGTTTTTATCCTATTAAAACCATATTGCATTGAAAAGTCCTAGATATTTAGTTTTCTTTAAGATATTAAATTGATACTGGACTCTTGATTTGTTCTGACTTGACTTGCTGTTCTACATTTAGACTTGAGACTTGACTTGAGACTTGTGCTTCAAGACTTGAGACGGACTTGGTCACACCTCTCTTCAGGTGATCTGAAAGCTCGGTACCTGAAGCTCATCATGTTTTCCCTCTTCAGTGTCTGAAGGAGCCAGAGAGGATTAGCAAAACACAGAATTAGAAGTTTTGAATGGAAAATATTTCTTATAACTTCAGTAAGAAGTCTGTGTAAATGACAGATATGAAACATCAAACCAATATTTGCCAGTTCAGCATAAGCTCACATCAAACGAGGCTGCTTCAGCTTCAGCACACAAATTCTTTTATTTGAAATTCATATTCTCACATTTCAGTAAGTTTGTGTAAATCACAGACCAAAAAACCCCCAAATAAAAGCATTTTTATCTAATGTGGCACAACAGAATATGAGAAACATCAGAAGGTGCAGAAGCTTCTGAACAGTTTTTAAAGGACAACAGACCAATCAGCACAAACAGTACTGCAAAAACTTTAATACTCATAATATTAATTCATGAATCTTTAAAGTATCAGCCTGTTTCTCTGAGTCTGGCTGCTGCAGGGTTTCTCTTCAGATTTCTGATGCTTTTTGTTTCTCTAGTTTTATTTCTCTGTTCTTCCCATGGTGAGTTCAGCAGGAAGTGACGTTAAATTACTTTGAAGACACCCGAGAACCTCCGGATCCAGTTCATGGATGTATTAAACTATGGATGAGGCATTCAAAGATGGCGGCCCATTCATTCGATCCAGTTTGATCATCACTTCCAACCAGAGCAATACCGGAAGTTGGTCTGTTTTACCTTCAAAGTAAGAGCGTGAAATCAAGTATTTGGGTGTACAGAACAAAATAAAATAAAGGGCCTTACATTTTTATTTAGTACAGATTCCTCGTTATATATAATTTCTTTTCACGTTGCTACTGCTCCTAAGTAACGCTCCATCTGTCCGTCAGTTCGGGTTTTATTTTGAAAGTCCCGAACGGATGTAGTGTCGTTTATTCCGTCTGTCTTGACACCCGTCACTTGTCCTTGTGTTTGATCTGTCGCGACGCGTCGTTCATCCCGTCTTTCACGTCCTTCAGCAGACTGTCCCGGATCCTCCCGGCCTTGCGGCTCAGCTCCCCCAGTCCGCCCGGCAGCTCGGAGGCCTCGTGCCGGATCTGGCGGGCCGTCCGGCTCCGCAGCGCCCGGCCCGCCGCGGCTCTGCCGGCCTGCTGCGCCCTCAGCACGGCCCGGGCGGTGAGCCGCGCCGCGGACCGGACCGGCCGGGACTCCGCCAGCTTCTCCACGACCTGAGCTCTGTTTAATAAAGCTGACAGCAGGAACCTCAGAACCATGATCCGCTGTGAGGAGAACCAGACCGTCAGTGGAGCAAGAGTCTGCAGAGCTACACATGGAAAACAAGTCTACTGACAAACTTACCTTTTAGTCAAGTCAGCTTTAATACATAGGACTTCCTGTCTCAGTTTTCAAAATAAAAGCCGGAAATAGAACCAGAAACTTTTATTATTCAAGTACAATGTACAAGGAACGTTTTATGAGTAATAGACAGAGGTGTGACCAAGTCAACTTTGCTCGAGTCCCAAGTCAGTCTCGAGTCTTGAGGCACAAGTGTCATGTCAAGTCCCAAGTCTAAATGTAGATTACCAAGTCAAGTCCAAGTCATTAATATCAAGTCTCAAGTCTAAATGTAGATTACCAAGTCAAGTCTCAAGTCTAAATGTAGAACAGCAAGTCAAGTCAGAACAAATCAAGAGTCCAGTATCAATTTAATATCTTAAAGAAAACTAAATATCTAGGACTTTTCAATGCAATATGGTTTTAATAGGATAAAAACTTGGTAAGAGCATCATGAGTTTGATTTCTATAATCAGTTTCAACTTCAATAAATTCAATCATTCCATACAAATTCAGAAAACAGAATTTAAATTCAGTCGTCCGCTGGAACAAATCTCATCACTTTCAATCTAAGTCATTTACACAAACACAAGATCTCAAGTCAAGACTTTAGAAACCTTTTCAAGTCATCAAAGTACAAGTCAGAGTCAAGTCCCAAGTCACCAGAACCCAAGTCAAGTCAAGTCTCAAGTCTTCTCTTCATGCATCAAGTCAAGTCTCAAGCTATTAAAACTGGGACTCGAGTCTGACTGGAGTCCCCACCTCTGGTAAAAAGTACAAATCTGAAAATGAAGAATACATTTAAAGAGGAATCTGTAGTTTATGAAAATATAATTGCATTTTTTTGCAAAATGTCCTTTTCACTGCAAATATTTAAAGGAATGCTTTGCCATTTTTCACCTGATCTCCACACGCTGGTCCTCAGTAACTGTGAGAGCTTCATGTCCTCGGTGTGTCAGATGCAGGACGTCCGGCCCTCTGCTCTGTGTGAACGGCGGGACTCAGACCGCCTTCTGGACCTGGCAGACTGAAGACCTCGGACCGGTCTTCCGGACTGACGGAGCGTCCGGTGAAGAGCGGAGAGGCGGCGGCCAGAAGATCCACCTCCAGCGTCCCACACACCTCCGGGGATGAAGTCCATGTCCCAGAATGCCCTGCTGCACAGTCCCACCTGTGGCTCACCCCGGTGCTGCTGGTGGGTTTCCCACAGCGCTGACAGGTCCTGAACAGATCCAGGATCTTGGACTGATAAATGATCGTCTTCCGCTCTCTGCCTGCTTCCTCAGGTGGTGATGATGATGATGATGATGATGATGATGATGATGATGATGCTGCAGATGTGGAGCAGGGTTCAGAGTCTGGACGCTCTGCACCGCTGTCCGGCTCTGTGTTTCCTGCCTTAACTATTTAAATGGTGAGTTAGACTTTTCAGATCATGCATACCAGCTTATTAAAAGTGAGTAAGAATGATTTTTCTGCCCCATAGAAACAACATGAGCATAACTTCTCTACCAGGAGTCGATAGAGTTCTTGATCAATATTCATGTCAACAGTCTCTGTCTTTATTCTGGCTTCAGTCCTCCGTCTCTTTCTCTCTGCAGCTCAGATCTAAACTGCTACAGACAAACCAAACCACATCACTCAGATCCTGCACGGGACCCCTGCTCCGGTTCCCCGGTGGGGTTACACTTGATTTTAAAATGTTCTTATTTTTATAATTTGCACTGAAATATTGAACTATTTAAATGGTGGGTTAGACTATTTTATTCAATCTTGGCACATATATATTCCTGTGTCTACTTTCCTATTTTCCAATTCTCCTATTTATGTGTATGATGTATTTTCCTTTCCTTCTATTTCCTATTTGATTGCTCCAACATTATAATGAGATGGGCGTGGCTAAAAGGCTGATGATCCGACTGGGATGCGGCCGCAGGCAGAGCCTTTTAGCCACGCCCATCTCATTATAATGTTGGAGCAATCAATTAGGAAAGTAGACACAGGAATATATATGTGCCAAGATTGAATAAAATAGTCTAACCCACCATTTAAATAGTTCAATATTTCAGTACAAATTATAAAAATAAGAACATTTTAAAATCAAGTGTAACCCCACCGGGGAACCAGAGCAGGGGTCCCGTGCAGGATCTGAGTGATCTGGTTTGGTTTGTCTGTAGCAGTTTAGATCTGAGCTGCAGAGAGAAAGAGACGGAGGACTGAAGCCAGAATAAAGACAGAGACTGTTGACATGAATATTGATCAAGAACTCTATCGACTCCTGGTAGAGAAGTTATGCTCATGTTGTTTCTATGGGGCAGAAAAATCATTCTTACTCACTTTTAATAAGCTGGTATGCATGATCTGAAAAAGCACAGATTATTCCAAAATGAGAATTATTTTTGCTGTACATTTCTTTATTTATTTAATTCCCTAAATGATCCTATCCTATATACTGTACTATTATTGTAAAGTCTTCTTCTTGTTTTTCTGGAGTTTCAGAGGTTAACCTGCTCTGATGCCGTCGCTCCACACATTTTAATGTCGTTCTGTCTCGTGCTTCTAGAGGAGAGATGCGGCCTTTCTGTTTCCCTCTTCCGAGTCTAAATAAAGCTGAAAAGATGTTTGTCGTCTCTTCGGCCTTCTTCCCCTCCGAGAGACTCGCCGTGTCCGGTCTTTAAAAGCTGCACCAGGCGGATGCAAAAAACTAAAGGAAGAAAAAGGATACAACTTACAAAAGGTGATGAAAATGTGAATTTGAAAGGTAGTTAGCGACTGAACCGACCGACACAGAGGGCTACGCCGGTCTTAATCCTCCAAAAATGTCAGCGCCCACTCAAAGCCGGTCTGCTTTCTTACACCTTTTCTCTCAATTAAGTATTTTATTGTCTTTGTGTGCCAGTTTAAAGCGGCACTAGGCAACTTTGCACATCGGAGGCTCCAAATAACAGCAAGAGGAGACTGAAAATTGAACTTCAACACCCAGAGATCACGAAACATCACAGACAACACGCTTTATCCCGAAGAGACGAGAGAGGAAAAGATCGAACGTCGGTGAGTCCGGCTGCTCGCTGCCGTTTAGGAGACGGTCTGGATTTCACTCTGGAGTCTGGATTCATCTCTTCTCACTCTTCCTCACTGCGGGAGGAGAAGTGACCCACTTTGTGATTTAGCCTGATAAAACGGGTGTATTTTTACATAAACGTCTCGCCTACCGCAGCTTTAAAGTCGAGCGAGATAAGAACAGAAGAAGAGTCGGAGTCTGAGGCGAGGAGTCGGTCGTTTACCGGCTTTGTGAGAGCGGTTTCAGTGCTATGGAGAGACCTACAGCCAGACCGAGAAGGTTCCAGAAGACTATCGCACGAGTCGGTTAGTCGGATAGAAACTATTCTTTCCGGGACTTTAGAGAGGAAGGGGAGATTATTAGGTCTAAAGTTATTAAGAACATCAGGATCGAGGTTAGATTTTTTGAGCAGAGGTTTAATTACGGCTGATTTGAAGGAGGAGGGCACAACGCCAGAGGAGAGAGAGGTGTTAACGATGCTGAGTAGG
This sequence comes from Centroberyx gerrardi, assembly GCF_048128805.1. Classification (NCBI taxonomy): domain Eukaryota; kingdom Metazoa; phylum Chordata; class Actinopteri; order Beryciformes; family Berycidae; genus Centroberyx; species Centroberyx gerrardi. The sequence continues at coordinate 29,787,269 of NC_136009.1, forward strand.
AGGGGCCTAATATTGGGAGAAGTTCCTTAACCAACTTAGCAGGAAGAGGGTCAGATGGGCCGGTTGTGGATTTAGAGGAAAGTACTAATTTAGAGAAAGTGTCTAAGGAGACGGCTCTGCAGCACCTGGTGCACGATGCAGAGAGGGATCAACACCCTCGGTGGGGAATGAATTGATAATCTCATCTCTAATACAGTCGATTTTGTGATTAAAGAAATGAAGAAAATCATTTGCAGTGAACGGAGAGCTCGCTACAGGGGAGGGTTTGTAAGTTTTGCTGTAGTGTTGAATAGAAACTCGGGGTTATCTTTATTAGTGTTAATTAGATCTGAGAGATAGGAGGCCCTAGCAGCGGAGAGCTTGTAGTTCATCAGGCGATCGCTCCAAGCTAGCTGAAAGACCTCAAGTTTGGATGAGCGCCGTTTGCGTCCCAGCTTCCTACACGCCTGCTTTTGAGCACGAGTTTGGTCAGTAAACCAAGGCGTCAGTCTGTAAAATGTCTTTGCACGGTGACTCCCACAACTGTTTTGTGCGTCTCTTTTCTCAGATATATGGCGACTGTGGGATCACAGGAGATCAATATCATAGGAGAAATATTTCTCCTATGATATTGGCCATAATATTTACTCATCGCCGCCAGAAAGAAATACAGCCAGCAGCAGATTAGCCTACATGACAAAATAATTATTACTTCTCCTATGGCAGGATCTCATCTCACCACACACACAACCTACTGTTCACTTAACAGCCGTTAATGGAGACACACCAGATTCGAATGTTAAAGGGTAACCTCTGTATTTTTCAACCTGGACTCTATTTTCCCATCTTTTTGTGTCTAAGTGACTAAAGGGGACAACAACTTTTGAAATTGGTCCAGTATTGAGCGAGATCGCTTCAGCCGGCAGCCGCGAAACTAGCTGTGATGTAATCCGACGGGGCAAATGTGAACCTGTCTGTGTGTAACTTCCTGCAACAACTCAACTCTCGCGAGACTTGAGCGAGACTTGGTTACACACAGACCAGATCAAGCGAAAGGTAAAGAAAAACGTTTCACTTCTCTGTAGGGTCCTTTCCATAATGTTGTCAGACACTTATAATAACAATCTGAGCCTGTCAGTAAAACAAGAACTTTTAGTGGACGTACATTGACGGTGAGATTTGCCCCGTCGGATTACATCGCAGCTCGTTTCTCGGCTGCCGGCTGAAGAGATCTCGCTCAATACTGGACCGATTTCAAAAACTGTTGTCCCCTTTAGTCACTTAGACACAAAAAGATATATAAAATAGGGTCCAGGTTGAAAAATACCGAAGTTACCCTTTAAGATTGTCGACTTGTTTAGAATTAGCGCAAAACCTGAATGGAAACCAGACCAGTGTCAGCAGCAAGAGGCAACTGACAGCTGACTGGAGACAAGACTGTCTGTGGGTCCAAGAGCTACAGGATGAAGAGAGGAAATAAATAAATATATAGGAACAAAATCACTGAACTGATCCTTTAACATGAGTCCAGTCCTCATGTAGAACAGTAGATCACCTGTATAGCTTCATAAAAACAGAGAAAACTGTCAGTTCTTCTTCTTCTCACTCAGTTCCCAGAAAGACAAACGGCGCTCAGACTTCCAGGCAGCTTTTATTCTCAACATTGGACAACAGACAGATCTGTGATGTCATGATGATGTCATGAACCTGCTCATACAAGGTGGTTTTGTGCAACAACATAAAAAGCGTCCGCGCCCCGCCCCGCCCCGCCCCGCCCCGCCCCGCTCCTGTCGGGCGGGGCGGGGCGGGGCGGGGCGGGGCGGGGCGGCGGCGGACTACAGCAGTTTAGCAACAGGACTTCAGTACAAAACTGTCAGGGAGCGGAGGAATAAATTAAAGCATCCTGAACACAAACAGACGCTCCGCAAAAAAAAAAAACACAAAACAAAAAATACAACTTCAACCTCAACAGAAACCAGAAGTCTCAAATAAAAACAATAAAAAAGTCGGGTTAGAAAACGGAGTGCGTACATCTGTTTTTTTTTTTCTTTTTTCTTTTTTGGTTTGTCTCTTCCTGCAGCGTCTCGCCTCGTCTTCCTCACTGTGCTTCTTTGACTCCGCCCACACACACACACCTCTGCTTCTTTGACTCCGCCCACACACACACACACACACACACACACACACACACACCTGCTTTTTAAAACTCATCTCGTCTCTGTACAGCGATACAGACGCAGCGTATTTACAGACAGACTTATAGCTCTATGTTTCCAGACAGTCAGTGAAAGCGTCCGGTCCGCTCGGAGCACCAGGGGGCCGCCGCCGCCGCTCAGAGAGGTCAGGCCACGCCCCCCTCCTCGTCGGCCAATCAGCAGCTGCTGTTCTTGAACTCTCCGTTCTCAGTGATGGACAGCTTGGTGGGGTTGGTGGGCGACAGGCCGTTGCGGAGGTTGGGCAGACTGTAGCGCTCCTTCACCTGAGTCAGCGCCGCCATCAGCCGCGAGTTGGCCGCGTCCAGGGAGCCGATCCGCTTCTCCTGATTGGACAGAGACAGAAGGAGGCGGGGCAGGAAGTGAGACGGAGGAACCTTTCACTTTACAGAGTTACGGTGCGTTCATGTGCTATCGGATATATCGGAAAGACTAATTTCCTAGTTGGAGAAATCACGTGAACGTTCAAACTCGGACGATGAAGTCAGAAACTCAGAGAATTTTGCTGCCTGAGTTTCTGAGTTCTGACGCAGCGATGACCTTTAACCTTCTGAACAAGACGGAAGATAAAGAAAAACCTTAAAGAAAAGTTTCCAGACAAACCGAACATTTATTTAAACTAAGTTGGTCTAACCAGCTTGAGCTGCAGGACGTCTGTTTGTTTACAGTTTGTCTTCCGGGTTTGATTTTGACAGAATAGCACATGAAAGCAGCGCCGTCAGCACCTGAACGCAACATTAGGGTCAGATCTCACCGTCTGGTAAAAAAAACACCGAGCAGCAAAAAGTCTTCAGGCAAGAAGACGACTCGATTTCTCACTCGTGTCATTTTGAAACTCCAGTCTGGTTTTAAAAGATCCTGAAACTGTCAGCGACGTGGTTTTCACCTGCCGAGCCGAGCCGAGCCGAGCCGAGCCGAGCCGAGCCGAGCCGCTCCGCAGCAGAGAAAAGGATTTGAAAACGTGTTTCACACAAAGTTTTCTGGGCAGCAGCTGGAAACATAAAAGCAGCTCAACTGAAAGTGAGAAGGAAGCTCTGCTGCAGATCTGGAGACAGACAGAAGGAACCGTGCTGCTGTTCCTCAGACTTTCACCAGACTTTCTGAAACGCAGACCAGCATCAGAACCCGCAGAACCGCCTTAAAGGAACACTTGGCTGTTTGTGAACCTCGTCTCCGTGTGCTGGTCCTCACCGACATGCTGTGAGACGGCACCGTGTCTCCTCGCTGTCCCAGAGACGGACTGTGGGAAGTTTAAAGATGAGGTTAAAAAACGGTGAAGTGTTCCTTTAACTACAGGATTACATGTCGGGATTGATCTTGAAAGTGTCATTTTTCATTATAATCTAATATAAGAAGGAAGTGTAATAATCATATTGTCACTGTCATATTAATAACCTGCCGAGGCTTCAAATCACTTCAATCTTTATTTCTGGATTTATTTATTTTGTTGTGACATTTGACACTTTTCTTCTTTAGCCATGTTTTCAATCACTGTCTAGATTTTCTTTACATTTATCTTACTGGTTATTGTTTTATTGACGGTAAAACACTTTGAAACTGAAATGCACCGAGCACAGATTTTCAGTCCAACTAGAAGCTGAAAGCATGAACCTTCGTCCAAAAGCCTCAGTGAAGCCAGTCTGGTAACAGTGGGATGTTTGGACCGGGAGCCGCTCTCTGCTGGACTCAGTCTGGACTCAAAACCAGTTCCAGACCAGTTCAAACTCTCAGCCGCATGTCACGGTTATTATTAGAACCATCTGGAAGCCAACATCGCTCCAGACTCCAGTCAGGAGAGTGAACTGGAAGACTGGGAGGTTTAGTGGGAGGAAGGGTGTGTGTGTGTGTGTGTGTGGGGGGGGGGGGGGGGTGTTGGTGTTGGGAGACAAGTAAAATAAAATTAAGATAAAAAAGGGGGAGGGGGGGGGCAGCCAAACAGAAATATAACCAGCTGAGAGCGCAACACACAACAACACTCATTCCTGGTAAAACTTGAACATGAAGAAGTGACATAAAAATGTGTGAAGTTTTGAAGTTTAATAAAAAACTAAATGAGGAGCAGTTTGTGTCTCTGTAATTCACGTCAGGAGTCAAAATGTAAATGTGAAAAATTTGTTTCAGTAGTTTAATAATTATTAGTTATTAGTGTTATTTTGTTATTAGTTACAAGATATCTGCTGTTTCACAAAGACAAATTTCAGAGTTTTTAAGAGCTCATTAATTCTGCCTGGAGTTGAATTTCAGACTCATTTAAAAGCCAGAATGAAGAAGCCGAGCTGTCTGCAGCAGCCTGTTTCTGACTGAACAGCTGATGAAAGCTGTGAACTATAAACATGCAGAAGAAGAAAAAGGACAGCAGGACATTAACAGTTAAGAGACATGAAGTCCAGCTGAGTTCAGTACAGCAGACAGGATGCAGATTGTTCTCCTGACTCTGTTCTGGATCCATCTGACAAACCTGACATCACATGCTGAGAAATAAAACCTCTGATAACTGGATTTAACACTTTTTAATACTTTTAAAGCCTTAAATTCCTAAAACGTCTTCAGGACCTGTAGATTTCCTGTAACATCGATCTTTACAGTATTTACTGCTGAAAATATCTTTATTCTGCATCAAGCCTAGCTGAATTTTAAATAACTTCAGCCCATCCATCAGCTCTCCAGTCTGGCTGAATGGGTGTTCGGTGTGTTTGTGCTCGTGGTTCAAGGCCATTTTCCAAACCAGCGTGGTGGGAGTGGGGGTGGGGTGTGGGGGGGGCGGGATGAGGAGGGGGAGGGGCTACATTTACTTGCCTGATTGGTTTAGCTCACTTCCTTTATTGACCTGAAATTCAGTGACAGGCGGTAAGAACATCAACGCCGTCCAACCAAAACCATCAAACCTCCAGACAGTCACAAGCTGCTCCTTTCAACAGGAACTGAACCCAGAACCCAAATCTGAGTAGAGCCTGGCAGCTGGTGACATCATCACCTGGCACCAAACATCAGCCAATAGCAGATGGCCAGTTCAGCAGCATGCTGTTCACCTTCAGATGTCAGGCTTCACACAGTTTGGGTTTGGAGTTTAGTTTCTGTTCTTCATTCTTAAAGAGAAACTGGTTTTCTCTCTGGAGCTCGGCAACACGAGACGCTACAACAGCTGTTTAGAGGTCAGTTGTTGTTGTTGTTGTTGTTGTTGTGACAGCAGAGAGCAGCAGCCTGTCTGTCAGGCAGAGGGGAGCTGGGCTGTTAGCATTAGCATTAGCATTAGCATCAGCATCAGCCTGCTGATTGGCCGGTCAGTGTTTGTACCTGAGCATCGATGATCTTCTGCTTGGCGTCGATGACCGCCTGCATCTCCGCATGGTCCCGCTTCAGCTCCTCCTCCACCGCCATGAGCCTGCACACACACACACACACACACACACACACACACACACACACACACACACACACACACACACACACACACACACACACACACACACACACACACACACACAGAGGGTCATCTCCATGTCAAACAGGATAACTACAGTGCCAACATCTGAAGCCTAAACAAACTGAAATACTGCTGATAAATTATTATTGTTTCTGTTCATGTGTATTTATTGTTATAATATTACAGTTACACACATTAATGTTTCTGCTGCTGAGCGTCTTAATGCAGCAGGGACAGTCTTCACTTTATTACAGCTGACTGTTCTTCTCATTGTTTTCTTTCATTTTAATTTAAGTCAATACTACTTTCTTTGTATTTTCACTCTATGCTTTTATTTTGTGTTAAGCACTTTGTAACAATGTTTCAAAAGGTGTTAATATAATAAAGTTTATTATTATTTATTATTATTATAGTAATAGTAGTAACGGGAACAGTAGTAGTATTATTCCTATCTATTAGTGATGGGACATTATATTGAAATTCAATATATCACAATACAACAATGTGTCAGTCCGTCTGGTGTGTCAGGAACATGAATGGTGATATCAGCTCCATGTTATTCTGCTGTCAGGAACATGAATGGTGATATCAGCTCCATGTTATTCTGCTGTCAGGAACATGAATGGTGATATCAGCTCCATGTTATTCTGCTGTAGTAATCACTAATGAGACTCTTGACCATCACAGTTTCACAAGCTCTCCATCCACATTATATTATTGTCACTTTGTAATGACATTTTTAAATTGTTGTTTACATTCTAGCAGCCAATGGCATCGCTAGAAAGATTTGTGTCTCAGAAATAAGACTTGTTGTCATTTAACTTTTATTGATCACATGGTATCCTGGTTGTATTAAATCATGAACCCCAGATCGCGTATTGAATCGTATTGTGAGATATGAATATCGTCTCATCTCTTCTATCTATAACTTCAACCCAACGCTGTCTGCAGGTCAGCAGAGGTGCGTTGGGTTCCCCCCCCTGTGCGTCCCAGAGGGGCGGGGCGGAGCGTACCTGCAGATGATGCTCTTCATCTGGCTGTCCTTCTCCTCCTGCTGGCGGCGCAGTCGCTCCTCGCTGTCCTCCAGACGGCTTTTATACTCCAGCAGCAGCTTCTGCATCTGCTGCTCCTGAGCCAGCAGCCGCCGCTCGTACTCCTCCAGCCGCCGGCCCGACGCCCGCAGGCGCTCCTTCAGCCGCGAGATCTCCTGCTCGTACTGAGGGGGGGGGGGGGGGGGGGAGGGGGGGGGGGGGGGGGGAGGGGGGGGGGGGGAGGGGGGGGGGGGGAGGGTTAACATGACATACCTGTGACCAAAACAACTGGCTGCAGGTGAGATCGTGGACCAACATGGACGGTGCTTTACATTTTTTATTCTCAAATGTAAATTCTCTAATCCCAAACATCACTTCAACGCCCTTTAAGACCCTTTTAAAAACTAAACTATTATACCATTCATCCATATTCACTGGTTCAGTTGCGTTTCAAACAGCAACATTTCAAGCAACCCATAACTGATCAACCTTTAACTGCACAGCAACTAGTATCTGTATGACCCCACGCCTCCAGTCCCGTCCCGTCTCAGCCAGGTGAAGCGTCTTTACCTTCTCAGCGTTCCTGCCCTCCTCCCTGCTCCTCTCCCCTCCCTCCTCCTCCTCCTCTTCATACTGCCCGTTGTTCAGCACCCAGGCGGCGGTCCGCTCCACCGGAGACATGGCCACCGTCTCCACCGGAGACTGGACCTGAACACAGAGTCACAACCGGTGAGGAGCAAATCTATACTCTGAATACTGGAAAAATACACATGCTGGTGACTAAAGACTTCTTCTGTATGACCAAGTCTAGTTGGTCATGTGACAACGACCCACTGATATGATGTTATTGTATTTTGTATTTAATTAATCTACCTGAGGCACGCTGTGTGATATTGGGCTATAAATAAATAAAACTTGACTTGACTTACAGCAGCGTTCAACATTTTAAGGAACATGTTTGACATCACACACAACATTACCATTCAGTTCAATGGGATGAAAATTAATTTGATCTAACATGTGATTTTACATATGTGAGCCATATATTGATATATATCGATATTGAAAACAATCCTTAGGATTATTGTGATATTGATATTTTCAGCTGTATCTCCCAGTCCTACTGTATGTGCTAATGACCTTGTTTGTTTTTTTGATTAATGATAAAGACAGAGAAGGGATGTTGGGATGTTGGTGTGACCCTGAGCCTCAGTACCTGCTGCGGCGGCTTGGCGGCGCTCCTCAGCGCCGGGACCGGGCTCTCCATGGACTGCTGCCGTCCGGCGGCGAGGCCGGGCGCGGGCGCGGGCGCGGGCGGCGGCTCCGTGTTGGCGCTGCTGCTGCTGCGGAGCGAGGCGCTGTGGGGCAGCGAGCGCGGCGTCCTGGCCCCGCCCCCTCCCCGGCTCTGCTGCTCCACCCGGACGATGTGGGCGGTGCCGGCCACCGTGCTCTGCCGCGGGACGGCCACCGCCGTCGCCGCGCCGGGCGGGAGGTCGGGCGGCGCGTGGCGGCGCGGCGTGGAACACTCCTCGCTCTGCGCGCTCCGCCTGCCGCCGAACTCCTCCAGGCTGCCGTTGGACGGCACGCGACCTTTGACCCCCGCCTGGCTGCCGAACTCGTCGGAGTTGCTGTGGCTGTTGTGCGAGCTCTCGGTGCTCAGGTTCTCGGAGCTGGAGTCCTGCCGCAGCGAGTGGGCGGAGCGGGCGGAGTGCGTCAGGCTGTGGGCGGGGTTACTGAGGTGGTACACGGGGTTCTGGAAGGACAGCGGCTGCAGGCTGCGCTGCTGGCTGAGCGAGGGGTGCAGCGGCCGGCGGACCTGCGGCGCGCTCTGCGGCAGGCCGTCCCGGGGCGGGGCCTTGGCCTGGTGCGGCGCCGGCTGGGGGGTGAGGGGGTTGGAGCGGGCGTAGCCCGGCCGGACCTGGTGGCTCTGGGGCTGCGGGTGTCCCACGGACGCCTGGGAGCCCGCCCTGCTGAGGCGGGGCGGGGCCTCGTGGTGCGCCGGCGGCCCCGGGGCGGCGTGGAGGCCGTGGGCGTCCTGCAGGTCCACCAGGGAGATGCTGCGCCCGTTGGGCAGCGGGTCGTCGCGCTCCTCCTGGTCGGAGAAGCTGGCGCTGTGGGCGGAGGCGTGCTGCTGGCCCAGCAGGGGGCGCTGGCCCCTCAGGTAGCCCTCCATCGCCTCGCCCACCGGAGACTGGAGGCTCCGCACCTCGCTGCGACCAGAGCAACACAAACACTCAGAACACTTTGACCTGAAGCATCTTAAAGGAAGGTTCAGTGATTTTACAATCCTTCCTGTTAATCACTAGTCAGCTCCGTCTCAGAATGAGCCAAAAGTTTTACATTAGAGTTTGTGTTTCTGTGAAATCAGCAGCCGACTCCTGTTAGCATTTGTTAGCAATGCTAGAACAAGTCAATGCAGCATGCCATTCCACATACAGTACTTCCACAGCTGTAGTCATAGTAATAATACGTAATTGAACTTGCTCAACGCACTTGAATGGGATTTTGTTTCATAGTTTCATACCCCATTGACTTGCACTAGCATTGCTAACAAATGCTAACAGGAGGCTGGTGCTGATTTCTCAGAGATGTAAAAATGTTTAAATGTTATAACAGTGGACATGCTGAGTGATGAACAGGACAGGCCTCTAACATCACTGAACCTTTAAAGCACATGAGGCTCATGCTGTCAGTGTGGGCCGTCCCAGTGGGAATTGAACCCTCAACCCCGGCAGTGTTGGTGCCTTGCTACAGAAGCAGATCCACCTTCATCACTAAATGAGCTTTAAAACACTGCGTTGTTGTTTCTAAGTTTAGACTCGCAGCAGAGCGAATGTTTCCTCTGATCTCACTGAGCTGGAGATCCATTTTCTTCTCCTCATTATCTCTGCTGCTAAGAATAGGAAGTCTTCACTCAGTCTGCCTGCTGCTTTATTTAGAAACTACTGACTCACTGCAAGATGTAACGCACCGTGAAACTATTCAGTCGTTCTAACGCACGAGGCTTCGCACCAGACGCACGAAACCTCAAGCTGCTTGAAACCACCTAAAATTTTAAAAAGGCAGAAAGTAATTGCTGATTGAAACTACATCTAAAACACTGAAGACAGGCTGTAGAGGCGCGGCTCCATCAGCTGCATCTGCATGTACAGATTGCACTTTGTAGGAATATTCCCCCGACTGGACGAGAAGCTCGATGACGCACCGACCATGAAATGAAAACAGAATTACACAGGTTTGGTCGTCGCATGTTTTCTGCTCCGTCACTAAACTCTGGATCCGGTCTGAAAGCTTCACAGGAGGCTGGCTGCTTCAGGACATCATGGCTGCTAAACCTTAAAGCTGCACTGGGACCCTTCGCACGTTGGCGGCCTCAAGTGGCGGCGGGAGGCAACTATTCGAATTTCTGACAGTTTGAAGGACTTCATTACCCAGTAAACTGCACACTGCTGGGTCCTACATGTATTCTTCTTAGTGTCTGGTGGGGTGGAGGTGGGGAAATAAACTCTTTTTGCATCGTTGGTGAGTCCAGCTTTCTCTGCTGCTGTTTAGGAGACACTTTGGGTTTTCACTCTTCATTTTGGATTCGTCTCTCCCTGTGTGAGAAGATTTCCCACCAGAGAGCAAACTGACAGCAGAGTTTCATTTGGACGAACATGGAGGATCTCCTCGGATCAGTCGGTGGGACGAGCCGCTCCGCTGCAGCACAAATGATTCAGGCTGAGAGGACGGCTGCAGCTTCACATTCAAATCTGCACCGATTTATCTAAGTGTCATGACATTTAAGTGCCGAGCCCACATGAGACACTACAGGACGTCGCATACATAAGTCCAACATGGCGACTCGTACAACCAACAAACCGAGCTCTGTATCTATGTGACTGCAGTAGTTACACATAATTAAGGGGACAAAATACACTCTCTCTAGAAATCTGGCCAGAATAAAGACTTTTTAACAAATTACCTTCACAAGACCAGAATAAATCTGAATTTTTCTCTTGCATTTTTTCAAACAAAGAATTCCTCAGGTCACTATGCTTTACACAAACGTGCAAATGACTAGTGCAGCTTTAAAATCCACCAGACACTCTCGCTATTTTCCCAGCTAACTAGTTGCTTAGAATAAGACTCTACATGATGATTGGTTACCTGTAAAGTAGATTATTAAGATTATTAAGTTATCAGCCTCAGCCAAAGATTACTAGTATTTGGCTGTTGGTGAGTGATTTCCTGACACCTTTTTTTAATTTTCAGCTTCTAGACCATTAACAGCTTCAACGAGGCACCGACTGACTGTCTGTGGCTCTGGGCGTGTCAGTTGATCCGTCTACCTGTCGGCAGGATCCTCGAAGATGCGGTGCAGGCCGGAGGAGAGGCTGCCGCTGATGTTGTGGGAGGAGTTATGGTCCTGGAAGCGGCGCAGCTGCTGCTGGACGGGCGTGGGACTGGCCAGCGAGCGCGAGATGTCGCCCAGGATCCGCGGCAGGGGGCCCAGCTTCGCTACGGTGGCCTGCAGGAAGGAATTTTCACCCTGGGTTGCCGCGTGTGTGTGTGTGTGTGTGTGTGTGTGTGTGTGCGTGTGTGTGTTGTGAAGGTGGAGGGCAGGCGGACAGTTGGTTGGTTTGAATGGAGAAGCACCAGGATGCAGTGGTGGCGGGCAGCGAACCGACAGAGTGGAAACATAATGTGGCGGCCAGGGAGGAGGGGGGGTGGAGAGGAGGATGAGGAGGAGGAAGGAGAGAGAGGGGGGGGGAGGAAGGAGAGAGAGGAGAGGGGGGGTTGGGGGGGGGGAGGCAGAAGAAGGAGAAAACACAAGGGAAACTTAATGGAAACAAAATAAAATAAAACTAGACATGCTTCTACCAGAACAGAGCCGTTCCACAATCAAACACAGCAGAGCCATGCAGCAACAGACCGGGGGGGGGGGGGGGGGGGGGGGGGGGGGGGGCATGCTCTGACAGACAGCCGCAGCATCACATGGTTAAAGGGTTAAAATGTTCGGGCTGGAGCGGTGGGAGGAGCTGGACTGGACCGAGTCTGTTTTGATGTCATGATGTTTTCTTTTGTGTTTAAAATGCTTATTAACTTAATAACTGTTAACTGAGCTCTGTTCACTCTGTAATAAACACCCAGACGCTCATCATCACTTATTAATACTTCATTATTTAAGTGTTTAACCTGGACAATCACAAATTACTAACCAACTGTTAACTGACCATAAAAAAGTCTTTGATTTGAGCATGACACATCATATAAATGATTGATTCATCAACATTAATGACAAAAATATTGTACACTATATCGTATTATACTATATAAAAAATTAAGTAATTATCAGGTAGTTGTGACTTCACCATTAAATAATGATTAACAAATATTAAATAATGATTACTTAACCATTTATTAATGATGATTAAGGATAAAATGATTATTGTAGTGTTAGCAGTCTTTTGCTTTCTGCCAGGCTGCTATTGTTCTTAACTGACCTGACTGTAATAAAACAAATCAAACATCACACTGTCATACTGAACTGGTACACACTGATCACCTGACTGATCACCTGACTGATCACCTGACTGATCACCTGACTGATCACCTGACTGTATCCACACAGCCTCTGCAGCAGACTGCTCATCATGTTGAGTGAAGTGATGAAGAGCAGGAAACAGATTCTGCTCCAGACTGATGTTCTGTTGTTAATGTGGAGTTAATGAGTGTGTGAGCTGCTCAGTGCCTTTAATTCACACACACACACACACACACACACACACACAGTCAGACCATACAGACCAAACACCAACACTAAAAGGCCTCCAGTGGTTCAGTCCACCAGTCCCAGTCAAAGTCCCAGTCCCTATACCAGTCCGAGTCCCTATCCCAGCCCGGGTCCCAGTCCAAGTCCCAGTCCGAGTCCCTATCCCAGTCAGAGTCCCTATCCCAGCCCGGGTCCCAGTCCAAGTCCCAGTCCGAGTCCCTATCCCAACCCGAGTCCGGGTCCCAGTCCCTATCCCAGTCCGAGTCCCAGTCCCTATCCCAGTCCAAGTCCCAGTCCCTATCCCAGTCCCTGTCCCAGTCCGAGTCCCAGTCCCCATCCCAGTCCCAATCCCTGTCCCACTACCTATCCCAGTCCGAGTCCCAGTCCCTATCCCAGTCCGAGTCCCAAAACCTATCCCAATCCTAGTCCCAGTGTTTACTGTTTTCTGTGCACATTAGCAGATGCATCACTGCACACACACACACACCCCCACACACCCCCACACACACACACCCCCCCCCACACACCCCCCCAGGTGAGCAGTACCTTGTCCAGCTGGGACACCACCTCCCACAGCAGGGCGTGCAGGACGGACAGCTCGCGGCCGAGGTCGATGTATCCCTCGAAGCCCGGCGTGTTGGACAGCGTCTCCGGGTTGGAGATCTCCGACAGGAAACGCATCATCCCCGCCCACTCGTGCTCCAGGAAGTCGTTCATGAAGGCCATGTACTCCTCCTTGTTGCCGAACCTGCGGAGGGGAAACCACATCGACTCGGTTCACACCGCGGCTCCGAGAGTCCCGGTTCTGACTCCTTCCTCCCACGTGACTCGGATCTGACGCTTCCAGCAGAAAACTGCATGGAGTCAGTTTTCAATTCCTAAAATGTCCTACTGCAGTTGCTGATAGTTTACTGAAGTAGAAGTAAAAGTACTGGTGTGAAAATAGAGTAAAAGTAAAAAGTGTCTGATTTAAAATGTCCTCAGAGTAAAAGTTCCTGAGTTCCTTTTTAGAAAAGAGAAAGTTGTTGGAAAAATCTCATCACTTTCAATCTAAGTCATTTACACAAACACAAGATCTCAAGTCAAGACTTTAGAAACCTTTTCAAGTCATCAGAGTACAAGTCAGAGTCAAGTCCCAAGTCACCAGAACCCAAGTCAAGTCAAGTCTCAAGTCTTCTCTTCATGCATCAAGTCAAGTCTCAAGCTATTCAAACTGTGACTCGAGTCCAAGTCATGTGACTCGAGTCCCACCTCTGTTTCTACATTATAGAGATCTAATGTCCTTCTGTGGGGGAAACGACAGAAAACAGCAGCATGTTCACCCTGACACCATCCCAGCATCTGTTCATCCATACCAGGTGGTATTAGAAACATGGGATGCCAGATTTTCTTTCCCTTAATCTGTAAATCCATCATCACTATAATCTAAAATGTAATCACCAAGCAACCAAAAGTAAGAGCGACCAGACAGAGCGAGCATGAGGAGGGAACAGAAAGAGAGAGCGACAGAAGCTGAAGACGGACACACAGAGAAGGTTTTTCGGTTTACGTACTTGGCGAAGTTGGCGAGGTTCTGGATCACCTTGGCGATGAGCGTGAGCGTGCGGGAGGTGCGGTCGTCCGGATACTCCTGCATCAGGCTGAAGAGCGACGGCGACATGATGGCGGGACAGAGGAAGCGCAGGAAGAGCGAGGCGCTGATCAGACGCTTGCTGATGTCCTGCTGGTGTCCGCGGGACACGCACTGCTGCTTCCAGGACGCAAACACCTCCTTCAGCTCCCGGGGAAACACACTGAGGGGGGGGGAGGAGGAGGAGGAGGAGGAGGAGGAGGACGGAGGAGGAGGAGGAGGAGGAGGTAAGGAAAATAGGGGAGGCAGAGGAAGCACATGAAGAAAGGGAATGAGAAAGAAAGGAAAGAAGGAGAGGAAAAGAAGAGGAAAGGAGGGGAGAGAAGAAAAGGTGGGTCACAGATGAGGAAAGATGGAGAGGAGGAAGGGATAGGGAGGAGGAAACAGATGAGGGAAGGAAGTGAGGAGGAGGAGGAGAGGAGGTGAGGAGAGGAAAGAGAAAGAGATTTGGGAGGAAGAGAGGAAAGGAGTAAGAAGGAGAGGAAAGGAGGAGAGAGGAGAGGAGAGGAGGAAAGAAAATTAGGAGAGGAGAGGAGAGGAGGTGAGAAAAGGAGGAAAGGAAGTGAGGAAAAGAGGAGAGGGAGAAAGTAGGAGAGGAGGAGAAAAGGTTTTTCCAGTCTTTGGTAAAGGAGTGGAAATCTGAGAGAGAGAGAGAGAGAGAGAGAGAGATGAAAGAGAGAGGGGAGGGCAGGCAGAGAAAAGCATGAGGAACACACACACACAGTAGGTGAGAGATAATAACAGTGTG